>NC_136518.1:23286239-23418739 GCF_053919585.1 Euprymna scolopes
TGTGGATACGCAACATTTTGAGGTGTGTATTTTTCTGTGCAAATGTACAGGTTGTCTGATTTTTCGACTGCAGAACTCGCAACATATACGTGTCTATGTGAGAAGCAATCATGGTGTAAGTCACAAAAATGTATAAATTGCCCCTGGATCTAGTTAGTGTTTATTGCAAATGCCAAGCGAATTGTCAAGTGCAATATTTTAAGTTTAAATGGTATATCCGTTTAAATCATTCAATGCCCATCCACTGTCCGTTCGTCCTGAGAGTGAGCGAGGGGAAAACATGAGAATTTAATTTTACTAAAAACCTGTATGTTAACATGCACTGGAAAATATCGTATACATAAACATTCAGTCGTTTTCGTTTTGTATGTAAGTATAGTCCTTTATCAAAAATAAATCGATGGAAAAATTGAAAAAGAAAACAGTTTTAAGAATGAAACAACAAAGTAAGTTGGAGATAATTGATAATTAAGAATGAAGTAAAAAAGGAAAAAGAATGTACAAAAGGTGAAGGATAAGTTTTAAAAAAATATAAATAGTTTAGGAAACTGTTGTTTTTATTCAAAGAAAATATATTGCTTTCAAATATTATTAATGAGAATATTCGTAAACATGGTAGTGTTTTTCCTTTACTGTTGCGATATTCATAAAACGCAATATGGATTTGCAAGTGAAACCAATATTAGCTTTTGAACTATCATGTCACAGTAATAAAAATAGAAAAAGCTTACGAAAAACAATAGGGTAGAAATTAATGATTAGTAGGCTGTGGTGAGAGCAAAAGTTCCTTTCTGTGGTGTGACATCGGACGGCGATAGTTAGATTCACTCAAATAAAAAAAAATAACTACATTGTTACTAAGAAATCCACCTATTTATTAAAGAAAAATTGAGTATAATGTTATAATTAAAAATTCATATATAAAAACACGCATGGGCACGATGAAATTATTATATCAATATGTCGAAGCTATCCACCCAGTGGTTATTATATTATCAATTACGAACATACAAAAAGTTATATATATATATATATATATATATATATATATATATATATATATATGTATATATATATATATATATATATAAATTACAGAAAATTTAGATTACACATTTCAAGATGTTGCCATTCATATTATTTTGTCTTTAAGCATGTTAATGTTGAATTTTAACAACACATTTTTCGTAGAGCATTTTTTATTTATTCCGCCCTTATTCATCAGGAGAGAAGGAATTAAATAACTTTAATAGAAAATAAAAGTAAAATGGGTAGAATTACAAATTAGGGTACGATTCTTGGAACCTAATCCTAATTTACAGTTTAGTTACGTTAAGGTTAAGTAGTGTCAGATTAATTTTACGTTAGTGTAAGATTACTCGTTTTTGAACTTGATCAACTAATTTACTATAAGGTTACACTAACATAAGGTTAGGTCATGTGAGTGTTAGTTTAGATTATAATCGGTTGATTTTATCTAATAATTTAAGGTTCGGTTACGTTAACGTTAAGTGAAGGTTATGTGAGGGTTAGCTTGTCATTGGGTTAACGTCTTTTTACCCTGATCTTCTAATTCAGGGTTTAGATGAATATTAATGGAAGTTTATGTAAGGATAACTATCTCACTCCCTGAATCTGTTACGTTCAGAAATATATCAGAAACATTATGATTTAAAAAAAGAAAAAAGAAAGAAATTGAACTTCACTTTTATCCGTTATTTTTTAATAGAAGATATTGCATTTTTATATGTTCCAATAGATTTTTCCCCTGTTTATGCGATTACTAGCGAGGGGAGGTTTTGCCTGGCCGTAAAATACACGTAAATATGATATTTTTTTATTTGTCTTGATTGCGTATGTGTGCTTATAGAGTCGTGATTTCAAAAGTAAAAAAAAATATTTAGGTGCCATCAGCTAGGATCGAAACCGAAACTGTAGAATTCAAAGCCGGTAACGTGACTAAAAATAACAATTAAAAATTCAAATTAAACTAAAGTAAATATACAAAATGTTTAACGATTTTTTTAAATTTTACCTATTTTTGACCCGTTTAATCAATTATAACCGGCCGAAGACCCATTAAAAGATCGGCCCGTAAAAATCCACTTGAGACTCCTAGCACCGCTCTGCGACATTTAGTTTCGGAATAGATAGCGTTGAAAATATGGAGACAGACCGACTGACAGAAAGACAACCAGCCGTTAATATATATATATATATATATATATATATATATATATATATATATATATATATACAATCCCTTTTTAAAAGATGAAATCGCCAAATCATCGAAGCCAACATTCAAGCTATCTTACTTAAATAAAAATTTATAATTTACCCACTAACATTTTTATAGATATAAGAAAATACTTTACACAAAAATAACATGTTAATATGAATCCGTTTAAAAAAATGTATATTACTTATTGATTTTAATTATGGGAAATATGCCCCTTTTTATAATGAAACGAAAACACTGTGCATCATGATTGCTTGTATAATTGAAACAAATTTTGAACGTGTTATGTAAAAAGTTTCGATAATATAGGTACTTTAGCTGTATGTATTGACGAATATTTGATGCTTTGAACACTGTGGAAAATTTCCTAATTGTAACCAACAAATACTTCAAAATATGAAAAAGGAGAAAAATCGATGCACTTCTACACAATGTATTAGTGATACAGACTTGAATCAAAACTAAAACTGAAATAAAAACGACAAATGCGAAAAGATTTCAGTTAAAAAATATTCTTCAAAACATCAAAAGAATAGAATCTAGAAGAAGGCAAAAAAAGTCAAATTGTAAATTTCATTTATTGTGAAGATTTTTCCTACGTTCAGAAATTCCATTAAATCTGAATGCCTTGAGAAAAAGTGTTCTCCAATATCTGACCAGAAGAGTCCATATTGTGACCTTAATGAATATTTGTAACAAGTCGTCTATAACGGCGTTCTTTATCATTAGGGGAAAGATACAAAAGCTTTATATTAGTTTCAGTTTTTCTAACCCATTCCGTTCTTTCACTCTTTCTATTTCTCTCTCTCTCTCTCTCTCTCTCTCTCTCTCTCTCTCTCTCTCTCTCTATATATATATATATATATATATATATATATATATATATATATATATATATATACGAGACAATTCATCTATGCTTTATCGTCGTTAGATAAACAGTTGTAACGTTTAGCTTTGTGAGTACTAGTTGACTCACTATTTTTGAATATCAGTCGCTGCATGCAAGAAAACGAAGACGTATTCCCACCCCGCCCAGTAAGTAGGAAATGCCATGTTTCATTGCCAAAATATACGTACGGCTAAGGGTGCTTTTACTTTTGATATTTCTTAGATATTTCTCCTTTAAAACAAGCCGGCTGAATTCGTCTTGATTAAATGCCGTTTTGGTGTATTTTAATTTTCATACGTTCGGACCTTTTTAACAAATGACCGTCGAAAATGTAATGCTTATTTTCCAGACTACAATACTATAATGTCGACGTGTTTTGAAAGTAAAGCTCGAAATTAAATATACGTATTAACCTAAAATCAAACTGTAGCATATGCTCTTTATAAAAAAAAGCTGTTGATATCTTAGGGTCGGTTTGTAAAAACGTATTGAAATAGAAAAACAAAGGAAAAAAATCTGAAATTACAATAAGAATATTATGTAGATAAGTATGTTTCAGTTTGAATATAGGTGACACAATAATAGCATGATATCTCTCATTGCTTTGGACGACAGAACAATGGAGATATTTTTAAACAGGGAACATTTTAAACATGGAACACATTAAAGAAGCTACCGTATAATTTCTGCGGTATTCACTCTTTACACAACGTACGCGTTCCTGTACATATTTATACAAAAACAGTTTTACAAATATATTGATAGGAACTTTCCTCCCTAGATAATGGATTATATAAAATAATTAATGAAAGCACACTTAAACTTGCATTCTCAACCGCTGCAAATTTCAGTAAATCTATAAGCTCAAATCATGATAACATTAATCACATAGGGAACATTATTACGATTGATTCATAAATAAAGAGAATGTAACTGTAGTATATATATATATATATATATATATATATATATATATATATATATAATATAAAATGAATGTCCATTTGAAGATAATTGCTCTATTCTGAACATTGTATAGAAATAAGAAGTTAAGTAGGGTAATAGTAAAGACATGTACATAGGAGATCTTGTTTTGATTTTAAGGACATTTACTAAAATCATCTTTCAACATTTAACATAATACCAGAGAAGGAATCAAATTGAAATGAGAATAAGGATTTAAATAAAGACAGAGGCAGATTAAATATAAAAAATATGAAGAGAAACACGACTGACTTAAGAGATTGCGTCAGAGTACTACGTAAAAATAGAATCGACGTTTGAATTAAAATGGCGATTATGAAATAAAGATAAAAATATAAATTAAATCAAAAAAGTTGTAATCTAAAATTATTTGAGTCATACTACATAATAAATTTAAAAAAGAAATTATGAACAAAAAGTTTGATGTATACAAAGCTGGCATCGTGGAAATAAATTGCTATTATAAGGCACAAGACCCGATTGAAACATTTTGCATAAAATAATTAAGTAATATGCTGTGGGTCCAATGTAAGTGTAGTAAGATACTTTAAATTCATTATGAGGGTATGTTAGAATAGTGTAATATATAAATTAATAGGTTGTTTACTTAACAAATAGAAACATAACAAATTATAACATAAATAAGGTAAATATGATTAAATTTTAATTTAGTTATTGTTAATAAATTAACACTCGAAACATTGCAATACAATAAAAAAAAATCGAAGTACTTGCAAAATACTAAGATAAACGGATTATGATGCATTTAAATAGACAACTCAAGGTATATGTATGATGTAATCTAAGTGAAAAATGAACCAGACTACTATAAAAGAGTAAGAAAATAACTATACGTTTAAAATAAGCATAGGGCATTAACAAAAACATGAGTCAACACATTTGATAATTAACAGAAAAGAATGTTTGATAAAATATTTAGTCAGTAAATATTTTCCGAAATTAAGTTATGTTCTTTGGTCTGTCTCGACTATATTGAATAAAACATGGATATTAAAGAATTACAAGATAAAGATAATCCATCTATATTACGATAAGGTTTAAAAAAGATGGGTTTAACATTAAAATTAATTACGCTACTAGTATAAGGTGAAGATAAATATTACTTAAAATAACTTATAAATATTTTTAATTATAACTTTTTCTTAAAAATAACATGTAAAATAGAAAATAATAAACAAGTATATAGTAAGCTGAAAGTTAAAATTTACACCAAATTAAGGCAAATTGAAAATTTAATAATTGACATATAAATAAATTATTGAGATATAAATAAAGAATAAAGTGTATACTATTAGGATTAGATTAATGGGAGTGCATTAATGTAATATATAAGTCATAAAAAATAATTATAAAAATAAAAAAATAAAAATATTAAATGGAAATAAAATAAGAAACACGATAACTAAAAAAGAAATACGAAAGTTGGATACTTATTCAACTTGAAAGAAAATGTAAATAAATACATAAATAAAATACGCAAAAACGAAGTAAGTCCACTGTTTCGGCCCTTAAAATACGAATTGTGAATATCATATATATATATATATATATATATATATATATATATATATATATATACATATATATATATATATATATATATATATATATATATATATATAAAAGAATACGAAACGTATAAAAGCTTATGAATTTTCTTTATTCGTTTTCAATTGGTGACGTGCAGGAATACAAAATAATATTATGAAAAAAAATTAAAAAACTTTTTTTATAAGTACATATTTTCGACCGATCCTTCAGTCTTCATCGGTGTAGTGAAAGTAGGAGCATGCACGGGGAAAAGGGGAATGGAAAAGGAAGGAATGTAGAGGAGGAGGGGGAGGAGAAGGGGGAGGAGAAGGAGGTATAGGCAATGAGAATGTGCCACGTCAGTCTTAAATATATACACATATAAGTACGCACATACACACATGCACACAGTACATATACACATACAAACGACAATTGAAAAATTAAGCAGTAAATAAAAATGAAAAACGCTTCTTTAACTGTCCAATCCTTTGAATTCTAACGATATTATTTATTCTAAGAGAGAATAAGAATTCAAATGATATAAGACGTTATGAGGAGAAACTCTATGATGCTCATTTGTAAATCAACTGCTATTTCTTGTTCAAAAAAAAACGAAAACATCGTTTCTAAATTCAACCGTTTTAAGACAAACACGAAACGCTACTTTTTATTAATTTGTATATTAATATGTACATACACATACGTATACAAACAAATACTCACATGTACAAATATATACATACACATATATATATATGCACATATGCATACATAAATGTATGCATATATACACATATACATATACTAACAGACATACATGTACACACATAAATGCTTGCGCATACGTTTACACGTAGAGATAGCTGTACATATATACACAAGTTTACATAAGCGAATGTAGGGAGAGAGAGAGAGAGAGAGGAATAGGAGAAGAGAGTGACGGGAAAAGAAGTATAGGTGTGCGAGAAATACATACACATATATATATATACATATACAGCAAAATGAAGAAAATTAACGCTTAAAGAAAATGTGTTTTGAAAACATACATACATATATGCGCACACATATACATATATCCACATATACATGCATATATGTATATACATACACATACATATACACATATATACATATACTGCCGTGTATATACATTTTCAGGTACGTATACACATACACTCGCACAAATACATACAAATATGCATACATAATACGCACACACATACACATGCAATGTGTATGAGAGGATAAAGAAAGAAAACATTAGGGAAAATGTAAAGAGTTACCCTATCTCACCATGGATTTTAGTCCTAAGGAAATGTTTATAGAATATCTTTGTAGTTATAAAAATTGTAGTCACTGAGTAGTCCTAGGTTTTTGTTAAGGTCTGTAGTGTGCGTGTTGAGTTTTAGAATTTTTTTTTCATATTTTCGTCTCTGGTGTTGTATAATAAAATTGTATGCTATGAGGATATCTCTGATGCTGTCTATTGTGTGAGTAGGTAAATTATAGTGGATAGCTACTGGATGCTGTGTCGATTTATCTCTGATGGTATGTTTGCGGTTATTAAGACGTAGTGGGAACTCCAAGCCTGTTTCCCCCACGTAATTGCCTTTTGTGCATTTTGTGCAGTATAACAGATATATTACATTTGAGCTATTGCAATTTAGAGGGGGAAGCTTGAGATGGACGTTGGTGCCTGGAGGAGTAAATGTGCTGTTGGTGTTAATGTGTACATATTAGACACCTGGGTCTATTGCAAGGTTTGTTTCCTAGAGATATTTGGGTGCGGTTAATCCGAGTGGATGTGAGTAAGGAACGTAAGTTGGGTAGTTGTCGTTTGGCACAAATGGGTAGTTTATTGTATATTGTGTTGAGTGTGGGGTCCTGTTGTAATTGTTTGAAGATCTGTTTCATGGGGGTGTATAAATGTTTGGTGTTATTATTGAAGTGAAAAAACATAGGTAGTCGTGTGGATGTTTTGTTGTTTTTGTATGTAAGTAGGTTGTGTCTGCTAATGTGTGATGCTCTGCTGATGGCTTCTTTTAATATTTTGAATGGGTAGTTTTTGCGAAGGAAGTGGTTGATTAAGATGCCTACCTGTCTGTCATAATCGGATGGGTCCGTGCATATCCTTTTAATGCGCAGCCATTGACTGTATATGATTGACTTTTTCGTTGTAATTGGGTGGCAACTTTCGAAATGTAGGTTATTGTGTCCATCGGTCGGTTTTGTGTGTAGAGATATGGTGATATGATTATTTGAAATATTGATCAGAACGTCTAAAAATGTGATGTGCGTGGTTGAATGTTCAATCGTGAATTTTATACTATTATGGCATTTGTTTATATGTTGGAAGAAGTTCATCAATGTCTTTTCACCGTGTGGTCAAATGACAAAGATGTCGTCTATATACCTGTAATAGTGTGCTATATATATATATATATATATATATATATATATATATATATATATATATATATATATATATTTGGCAAATGCATTTTGGTGTCTAGGCAGTAGCTATTTTTAGAATATATTTAATTGATATAATGTGTAAATTTATCCAAATACTTATGAAACAATTCTAATAAATATGGAAATTATGTTCTTATTTTATATATGGTTGTATTGATTTTTGCTTATATATATATATATATATATATATATATATATATATATATAATTACCGCTAATAGATAAAAAAACTGCTTATAAAATCTATGAAAATGAGTTATTTCTGAACAACTTTTGGGTTTATCAGAAAGATAAAACTCTGAAGTTTATTACATTAAAAGCAGGATACTATACTACTTTTCTACAATATGTAATAGAAGTTTTAGTTTAATTTTTGTTTGGAAAAACGTATTTAATCGAGTTGTAACAGAATGTAAATACAACATAAATATGTTTTAAGTTTTATGAATCAATTAAACTAACATTTGTATGTCTAGATAAAATTTACTATGATTGGCCATTAGAATATGCAAAAATATAAGAATATAATTACTTTATATTTTAATAAATTTAAATAATTCGATCTTTTATCATGAACTCGAACATTTTACCTACCACCGCTCTTTTAGATTATAGGTTTAGTAACCCAGTCGCGTCTAAATCTTTATGTAAGCATTTTTATAACTTTTAATTAAACTAGACAGGAAAATACATTTTTGTTTTAATAATTTAATTAAATTATAATTACAAATACCATTTATGGTAAAATATGTTATTTTTAGCTTTATTATTTTTCCCTCGTAATAATTGGTCAATCAAGGTTTATATGTTTCCTAATACATATATAAAGTAAAAAAAAACTGTTTTTTTTTTTTCTAAACATAAATTTTTGCCAAAATATTCCTCAGTTTAGTCAGTGTTAGTTTGTTTATCATTCCTTCATTATTTTCCTTTCTTACATTCTAATTAATAATAACAAATAATACACACTTTTTCGTCATACTGTATTTTTCTCAATTCCTTATTGTATAAACCAAGTTGACAAAGATGTTCATTAGAATTTGGTTGCCTTCAAAAAGGGTCATTTTTGGTAACCTTCTGGGAGATATATACCTTGTTTTGACGTCATAACAATCTTCTACCGAACTCCATGTTTTCATTGCTATAATTTATTTTCAAAAGGTGAGATAACAATATTTTGTAAACCATAACGGGCTGAAAAACAATTTCACGAAAAACCATACTTGTAGATATAATTAATATGATATTTTAAACAACCCGTTTTTTTTTAATTATATAGTTTTAAATCATTCTTTATGTGCTGGTGCATGGAAAGTTTACAAATTTGGAAATTAAAATTTTAATCTATTTTTCAAAAAAAATTAAAGTATGCATATTGTAGCGTTTTTGTAAAAAAAATTGCATTCTTTTTCTGAAAGAAAATAATTATTGATAACACATTTAATGAACACTTCAAAACGCAAAAGATAAAAAAAATTAACCACATTCAAATTTCGGATTTCAATCTTCGATATCGAAGTGAGAGATCAGTGATCTATACTGTTAATTGAAATTCGGCTTTTTATAAAATTTCTGTTTTTCCTTTTTTTTAAAAATATACTTCAGACCATAGATGATAGATTATTTAGCATATTTTTATCATTAAGTATATAGTAAGAAATGTCTATGAAAGAACCATTTTTTCCGTAGTTTCACTGTTACAAGAGATAGATTAATAGATAGATGAAGGCAGAGATAGCAGTATAATATATCTAATTGTTCTACCTAGTCGGCAACGAAAAAATTAGATGTATGTCTAATGATCACTGTGATAAGTAATTTGGCGATCGGATTTCGAATAATAGCGTGAAAGCACTTGTCACAACGAGAAGCTATGATACAGCGTAATAGTTACTTGTGGATTACTATGCAACTATGTTTTTATTTAATTTATTTCGTATTTTTCTACATATTTTTTTCGTTTAACACGCGCTTGACAGTGTAATTATGTGCACGCCTATTCCCTGCGCAAATATAGATTAAGCTCGGTAGTGATGCCTGTTCTGGGTACGGTGTCCTCGTCACCCGTCATCGTCCACTGCGTATTTTTGTCTCCGATTTCCCAAGAGAAGGACCGCATATTGGAATTCGTCAATCACGCTCGACTAACTCACAATGACCGAAGACCGTCACGCGCTGGAAGGCGCTGAAAAGTTTGTCGATTTATTTTAACATTTTCCCCAATCTTCGCCATTATTTACCCGAGAACATTTGCTTGTATTCAATCGGAATTGCCCATTCTTACTCCTTTCTTATCTCTCTTTCTTTTCTCGTCGTTTTCTCTTTCTCCCTCATTCTCTCATGCGTCGCATTTGTTCTTATCCTCCTTGAATAAAATATCAGTTACAAAAAAAAAAATCTTGTATGAAAACGTAAAATTTTGGATGGAATGGAACAAGTTCTAGAATTGTTGGGGTTGTTTATAAAAGAAAGCCTTATTAATTAGATTGTACGACAATATGTTTAAATCTTCAGAGAAGTAAGTATGACGTAATGTTTTCTTACAGACATTAACTTTTACGAAGAGTCTCTTAATGTGGTCATTCAACTTGATACTCAGAAAGAGTAGATACATATTGCAGGAAATCAATTTATCTTTTGAACGTTTACAAATAAAAACATTTTCGAGTGACATTTTTCTTCAACCACTAAATTTAGTTTACATTAAACTTCGGTATTTTAACTTCTTCATGATTAAGCTTTGTCAATTTCTCAATTAAGCTGAATTTGGGGCTATATTTTGAGTAAGATTGAAACAAAAGGTTTTTAGATACTTATAAACATCTCACGTTTCGATATTGCATTCCACTTGTAAGACACTCTTACCAAAATCTTGTATTCTACAATAATTGCAAATAACGTTGCTTTTTCCTCTTTATGGTTATTATCAAACGGAATTTTAAAAAATGAGATTTTTCTCGGGAACCGTCCGTAATGCTAGTTATAAAGATGTAAATGCTCTAAGAGCCACGTTTCACAAAATATCCTTATAAGTAAGCAAACGCTATATTTTCAATTTATTATTTTAAAGCGTCCCAAAATAGTTTCCATCATTTAACTCGATAACCAAGCAATGACAGTTAAACTTTTCTGCAAACGTCAGCAAATAAATAGCCGCATTGAAAAAAAAAACATAAATAAAAACAATCCACTTCTAGTTTGCAATCGCTTATCATTAAGCATGGAACAAAGCATTAATATAGCATTATCTCATAATAAGAAGAAACGTAGAGTGAAGTTAATGGAGCACAACAAATTTATATAGATTATTCGGAATACAGTTCATATCTTATCAGACCCCGAACAAAGTAATAGAAAAACAAGAGACTTAAATAATTAATTCCCGATGAATAGAATGTAGTCGCGTGTGGAAGAAATCTTTGATGTTGATGATGATTATCTTCACAATGAGATTAAGAACTATGAAATAATTAAACTTGCACACGATTTTAGTCGTAAATTTTGCAGTCCAAAAGACCAAAAAAATTAAATAAAGTTTTTTCCTCGAAAATTCCGTATAGATCTATAAGTTCGACATAATGTTTCGATGTCAACAATAAATTATCGAGTTAAACTAACAAATTATCGAGATAAACTAAAAAAGATTGAAAATTACACGAGCGGAAACGTTATGAGAATAACCTTCTTGCTGAGAGTAGTATACCGATAAATCCAAATAATGCAATCCATTCATGAGAGAATATTTTATGGAAAACTATAAACAAATAGACTGCCACACGTAGACTAATAATTGCAGAAAGTAAATACATCCCAGATAGATATAATATTATCGACAGTGTGGGCAAACTAAATAACATGAAGCATAGATCGTACTATATATATAGCAATAACGATTTGAAAAATAAACAACTAAAGTAGACCTTACTTTACTCTAGACCGGAAATAAGAAGAATTCACCAAGAAATTATGTCTACTATTAACAAGCAAAGAAAATATTTTCGACTGAAAAAAGACAATAATATCCCCAACACAAAAGGAAATGCACAAAAAAAAAACCCCGCACAGGTAAGCCATATCTAGCACGGTCGTAGCCAAGATAAAACTCACTACACGAGTTTGTAGAGTAAGTCAAATCTTGTCGGTAGTCGAATACTTGATGCTTCGCTAGGCCTATTAAGGGTATTTATATCGTGACCTCATCACCAGATAGGGGTGCCTCCACCGGTTTAAGAGAATTCAATATACTCTCGAGAGAAAAATAGACCGCGCCAGACCTCGCGGTACATAGAGCGCCTCGCTTACACAAATGGTTACCCATCTGGTACTGGCCACACTCAACGTTGCTTAAATTCGGTGATCTGGCGAGAACTGGTGTGTCAGGGTGATTGTACCGTATGATTACCCCTCGTCCCTCAAAAAATTTTATGACCCCAAAACAAAATACCCATTATGACGCAAATAAACCAAAAAAATTGACCACAAAAAAATATCACATTATGAACCAAACAAAAGGAAATGCACTTACATAAAATCGACATCAGCATATGTATTTTATATAACCTGATGAATACATTGGAAAACGTCATAAATTAATGACGGCATGTCTGTTAACTAATCAGTTCATTTACATAGCGTTATCTTTTAGTCGCATAGCGTATGATGCACTGTTATCACTAATTTTAGCTGTATATATGATGTCACAAAACAGTCATTGTGTGTTTATAGAGAAAACAAGATAATAAAGACTCAAGAAATTTAAGAGTAGCCTTTCTCCCTCCCCCTCTATCTCTCTCTCTCTCTCTCTATATATATATATATATATATATATATATATATATATATATATATATATATATATAATGACAATCATCCAAGTTTGAATTGTGAGAAAAATACATTACGTAAGTTTCAGTTTGGAAAACTGTCTAAAATTTAGGACTAATATTAATTTTGTAAGAAAAAACTGCAATTCAAAGAACATCAAGTCATTGTGTATATTGCGTATGGGTCAAATTTAATGCAAATTTTAAATATATGACTTTTTAAACCAGAGTGTACATGCCTGCATTATGGCTCGCCAAACTCTCAATAGAAATTAAAATTCGACGAATTTTTGTAAATGTCGTCTCATCGTTATTGTTTAAATTTCACAAAAATTATTAACTATATAATCATCATGAAGGTGTTCAACTTCTTTTCACCCTTTTTTATTTTGACTGAAATAAACTAATTAAAACCTACGTTTACGAAGCCTACCAAATGCGTTCCAGTATGCATAAGGATTAGTTCACTTCTTAAGGATTGAATACCATGCATCACAAAATATACGAACATAGAAAATACTTAAGGTCTTACATATATATATATATATATATATTTATATATATATATATATACATACATACATATACATGTGTATATGTACAACTACATACATATATATAGATGTATATATACATATACATGTATATAACTGCAATACATATATATATATATGTATATATATATATATATATATATATATATATATATATATATATATACTACATTTTGTCACCTGATGACTGTGTTTTCGCCCATAATGACGAATATACTTTCTACTATGTAGGTCACATGTGAGACATTGAACAATTGGTAGGATATGTCTTCATCTCTCGCTTAAATGGCCCGTAACTGAACTGCCGTCATTATTTTTCCAATAAAACTTGTTTCGGGTTACTGGATATTCAGTGCAGCGTCGAGGCAACTATGCCTCAGCTGACAAGTGTTTTGCGTGAACGAATGTCAAAAACGTATTCATGACTCAGGTAGATATACAGACTTTCACGACACACTGCTCAAACAAGTGAACGATAACCAAGAGAAATGAATGGTAGATGAACGGAACGAAAGAAACATAGCATTTAAATAAGGAAAACAAAGCAAACGTACATGACCTCAGTGTAAATCTCAGGAGGTATTAATATTTAATTACAGAGCATCACGATATCGAGTCGATTTAGATATGAATACACGTGTGTTGCGGCGATAGTTGATCTAAAATATTACTTTAAAAAGAATTTCATGATTTTAATATTTTTATTACGAATCATTGCTTAAAAGACATGACTTTGTTTCATCCAAAAGAAAATTAGTTGTCTTTATAAATGAATAAGTAGAATTTAAAATAAACTTTCTATCGGAGAATAAAAATCTACTAATTGAAAGATATTTTTTCTATTCTATATATATATATATATATATATATATATATATATATATATATATATATATATATATGTGTGTGTGTGTGTATTAAAAGTTCCTTTAAAAACTTAAAAACTATATGTAAAAAATTGTCATTTGTAGAAACAGTATTTTGTCAGTAAGTCAATTAATCTCACGTATCGCTGAATAGATTTATTTACATAAACAAACAATAGTAGAAATATTCTTAAAATGATTAAAGTTGTTTACCATGAAACACTTAAAAATTGTAAGATCGAATTATGGTGTGTTAATTTGGTTGGAAGTCTATACGTTGCGGTTACAAATGCTATGAGTTCATCAGATTATATTCCAATAAACCGGTATAGGGATGCAACATTGCGACGTATGACTTGACTAATTTGTGCCTTATTATATTTGATATAGGCGAAATGTGGTTTTGTAAAGAAATATGATACTTTTTGATGTGAGTTATTTTCTAGCACGTTAGACCGAGTCTTCTTTTTATGCGGCAGTCTTGGCAATGCCCTCGATGTCTTCCAATTCATGCATTTTACATATACACTTTCGACTTAATAAATGCTTCTAAGATGTCCTTTTTGTTCATTTTAACCCTGAGTCATAAATAATTTGTTAGTCAGCCTATAATATGTATAACAATAACACCGAATTTTTAAGTGTCTACGGCAATTTTAAATGCATATATAAACATGTCTGGAAAATTACTGAAGGCACTCGCATTTTATTTACATGTATACATGTATACGTATATGTGCTATCTCTTTGTAATACTATGTATTGTATGTACCAAGGGTTCTAGTGGCCATGCAACATGAAGTGAGTTATTAATCTTCAAATACAACGAGATTGTCATATGCGTTTTTCACAATATGTTGTAACATTTATTGCACAAGTTATTAGTTATCTAGTACAAAATTGTCTACCTCATAATCACATAATTAGTACCAGATACATATTCAGTCAATATAAATACCAGTTTTTCTCAAAGCAAGAAAGAATAGGCACACACAGCTATACTGTTTTCTTACATATAATAATTATAATAATAATTATAATTACTATAATTATAATAATTACAATAATTATAATATGCTAAGGTTTTATTATGTTGGTGCGTACGTTATCGTCTTCCACCCCTTTAAAACAGATGGGTGATCTCCAAAATTAATACAAAGTCATATGTAAAAAGTTCATTTTATGTACCTGTTACGTTGAACATGTGAATAACTGAAGTACACTTTTTTATTTATTGATGGGGGGGTCCTTTAATCTTTAACAGACTATGGATACACCTGCAGATATGCCTGCACGTGGAAATTTTGTGACGGGAGGTGCGCAATCTCCAACCACACCTATCCTTAGTCGACATTGTTTAATACCAATGGTCATTGAAGTGTATGTAGAGGACGACTGAAAACAAATGCTGAGGTAAGCGAAGACATAATACATCGCCTAGAATCCCAAATGGTCATCCATCTGGTACTAACCAGGCTCGACACTGCTTAACTTCGCTGATCTCACTAGAACCGTTGTCCCAACGCGATTATGTTTTTAGGCTGTCATCAAAGTTATAGTGTGTCTAACGATGGTTTAATAGTATCATGTTAATAACAGTCATTTATAAAATAGAAATATATTGGCAAGTGTTTAAATCCCGAATAACCAGATATATTTTACTAATACTTTTATTATTTATATACAAGTTAATCAGAATACACCAATATGTTTCTGTTTTAACATGAACTAAGAAATAATAACCAGGCTTCTGGGTTAACGTCAAATGTCAATTACATGCGCGATAGGAATAAATAGCGCATGAAAGCTATTATTGCAAGATCCCAAAGGCTATCATTAAGAAAATGATGGGATGGAATAATGCCGTGTTGCCTTTTAATTCATTTAAGCTTTTACATATTTAAGTTACACACCAAAATACACTTTAGATTTTATATATTTTTTAATATGTCAATGATAATTAGATAAGAATGAAGTATTACTGTTAAATTAAGATCCTAAAAAGAAATGCACGCATACATATAAACAAAACAATTATATCACTATAGCTAAGAGATGAAAATCGAAAATCGAATGCAAGATACATAATTCATCTTATAAAGTTTCAGTATTGTATTATGTGTGTTACAATCAGTGATTAACACACCATTTACAAACGATGTGGCTTTTAACTTAGTTTTGCCATCGGAAGTTAAATGTTTTTAGATAATGTATATTTCTTTTTTTTTGTCAATCATTTAATCCTGATAACAGAAAACATGAATTAGGACAGATCTTTTGTAATTTTCTGTTGATAGAAAATGGCTTCCACATACAATCAATCGTTTTTTTTATATAAATTGACCATCGAGAATGTATAATTGCATTTAAAAGGTCACTTAATGATATTTGGTCTTTTTAAGAATAATGACCACCGTTCAATAAAATTAAATTGCTCCCCAGGATGAAATATTGATATTTTAAGACGAATCATACTTTTAAGACGAATCATATTTTTAGACGAATCATATTTAGGTCTAAAATAAGAATCAGACTTACCTAGTTTTATATACTAGATATAGTTTTCCTTTCCAAAGCGTAACGAAGATAAGATCACATTAGACCTCAGTTATATTTTCTTCCTCGATGTACCGACTCCGTAACAAATCAGCCAAATTGCACATGCTAATAAATCCTTATGTTATTTTTTTTTGTTTTCATACGCGGGTATTCGCGTATGAAAATAACAAAAAAAGTTATAAGTATATAATAAAGTTAGATAGTTTGAAATGTATGTGTGTAATCGTGGCAAAGTTACTGATATGAATAGAAATTGATATCTGATTATTAATATAGAATGAACAACGATTCAAATTAAGCTCGTTATTGATGGTTATAATGGATAGAAATGTACATAGTATTATAGTATTAGGAATTCCGCATAACAACAAAGTTTGTAACAAGTTATCATATTAATCATAATAGATAGTAATACTAATAACTATAATAAAAATGATACTACTACTACTACCAATAATAATAGTAATAATGATAATAATAATGATAATACTACTACTAATAATAATAATAACAATAACAATAACATCAATAATAAAAATAATAATAATAATAATAATAACAACAATAATAATAATAAAAACAACAACAATAATAATAACAATAATAACGATAACAATAATAATAATAATAATAATAATAATAATAATAATAATAATAATAATGCAACTAAAATCTTACTTAAATTGCACACGAGGACCCGTGTGGTAACGAAACCATTCTTAAAAATAATAAATTCTAACTGACATTGTTCTAGGCGTTCGAGGTTACACTTACCAATTTTTTTTTTTACAAACGAGTCAACACTTATCAAGACTCGGAGGCCACTCAAGGATAATGGTTAATGAGTGTACGGAAGTCAATGGAACTGTAATAATAACAATCACGTTGGGGACAGGAGGGTATATAAATAAAATAAAACGTAAATGGAATGTTGAAACTAATCTCGTTTACAATTACAGAAAATATCATACTACTCTCGTGTTCACATTCATATAAATATACGCCACAAACAATGAAGTTAAAAGAAAATGACAGAAAAGAGTACTCATATCGGGGAAAAAGTGAACAAAAAGTCCTATAAATCTCTACAAAAAATCACTCAAAATTTTACACATTAAAATATATGTTTAATATGAATTAATACTACAGCCAGCAGAAATGACATTTCCTAGAGGTTTAAAAGTAGATTTCTTACATTTTTACAATCGTAGATTCGTTTAAAATGATACCAGTGTTTTAGTTATGAGTATAGTAAGATGTACTTCGTCATTAATACTTTTTAAAGAAAATTAATATCCTATGTTAACATTAATTAATTCATAATTTCTTTATATTTTATTAAGTCTGATTAATTCTCTGTTTTTGGTAATTTTCTCAAACAGGGATATTTAAGTTGAAAACAAAGAATTTTCATTTTCTTTGTCCGTATTTAATATAAATTTAGCATGGCGCCTCTTCATATAATAATGTTCCTGAATGTTTTTTTTTTAAATTTTTATTGCACTTCCGCTTAAACCAATTGGCAATCAACACATTGGAATTCAAAGTACGAAATAGACGTCGATATTTTCTTGACAATTGCCCCTCAACGAGGAGACAAATTGAAAAAAAAAGCAAATATAAATAATGACTAGTGAACGATTAGTTCCTAGTGTAGTCGACGTGTTTTGTGGCTAGGGAGATGAAGCAGGGAAATAAATGTTAAATGTCTGTAAAGAAAATGGATGGCTAAATTATTTTATGTTATCTCCTCGACATCTCTCCTGCCCTACTAAGACACCAACCTTTCTAGCTGACGGCCTTTATTGCCTGTTACTGTTTAATTGACTAACAGAATAAACATCTTGACGCGGAAAGATATGTGCATTACTCTGGATATTAGTTCCTCGTCTTAACCAACCGTATCTTTTCTTGGGGCAGACGACGAAGAATTATATTCCTTATCTGCACAAGTGAATTGTACGGTGTTGTGGTTAGTCTTCCCAGTGGTGTAAACGTGATGAACGCCGTAGGGAGAGTAACTGTCGAATTCGGAAATGCGAAATGCGGAAATGAGATGGTCCCTTTTGGGAAAACACAGTTTTTAAGTATGGGATTTGGTTGAGAGAGAGCTCGGTGCATCATACAGTTGATGACAGTGATCTTCGCTGAGCTGAATCTGACAGTCTCGGTTCCAGTCAGCAACACATCAACTAAAGAAACAATAAATCACATCGGCACACGTTCACTGCCATTACTATGTCACAATCTATTGGTCAGATCAATTATTGTGTGTTTCATCTGTTCTCCGTTTTTATAAGACTATCTTTATAACTTAGTCCACACTTACCATTCCATGCGTATAAAAAAATCAGACTTTTCAGGGTTATTTTAAAGTGAGGTGAATCCCTCCGAAACAGTACACACTTGGCTAGAAAACAGTTTTCTATTAACTTGCCGCGTCAAGGAAGGCAGAGTTGTAATTGGATAAATACTAACTACACAAAATATGACATTTTTATTAAAACACAAATAAATTGCTTGGGTCTCGCACGCTTTCTCATTTATCGACCGAAGACAAACCATATAAAGTGTAATATTAGAACGGACAATGCGGTTTTCTCCTCGATGAAGTATTATCAAATGACAAAATGATCGTAATATTTGCTACATCTTCGTTTATGTAAACCTATGCTGTTTTTACTGATGCTTCAATGCATATAAACTCACATAATCTAGAATAACAAAAAAAAATGTGAAATAAATTGACTATCAGGTTTATGAGGATGAATTGGAACAGAAGATAGAAAATAATAAATGGAATAAACAGACTTTGATGGTTAACGGTTATATCGGGGCTGCTATAGAGTAATCACATAAAAATATGAGCCGGAGTCGGGAATTTATTCGAACAAAACGTTTTTTATGGGAATTTCGTCATACGCTAGGACACCGAGGAATAGCCAAAAATTTGTTCGAAAGTTGCAATACGATTGGCAACATGCATTTATTTACCTGGAGAATAATCTCTTACTTACATACTACCGAAGTCAAATAATTCTCAGACAACCTAATAAAAAAACAATATATCAAAAAGCTATGACACAAATATTGATATTTATAATGATATAACTACAAATAAATATTGACAGTGATGAGAAACTTACAAAATCATAGGTATTGCTGCCTCAGCAATATACTACGCATATATATATATATATATATATATATATATATATATATATACATATATATATATATATATATATATATATATATATTGTAATTGTCTGTATTTTTGAGATGGGATAGTTTAATTTATTGAGATTGTCGGACTGATTTCCTCATCTTGGTTGTTATAGTCACAACGTTTCGGCCTTCATCAGGTGTTTTGTATCGAATTGGCGAACCGTTAGTTAGGAGTCTCGAATCCAATCTTTATTATTATTACGGATATATATATATATATATATATATATATATATATATATATATATATATATATATATATAACATCGGAATGCAAATGTTTTATATAAAGGGAATATTTAAATATATGCTTTACAGATATAGATCACCAGACGTGCGTGAAAATGATGAGAAACAAAGTTTACTTTTCTCACACTGGTGTGAATTAAAATGGATAAAAACAGAAATAATTAATAGGTAAATAAGTAAGAAGCAAAAAATCTGTAGATGCATTAACACCCCTTTTTCATATCTAAATATGAAATTTGAAATTATATGATTTAAAGACAAGCCAAATATTTAATGTTTGACATAAATCCACGCTTAATTGCAAAAACTCCAAGGTATAAATTTTGAGATTTTACGTAACCAGTATTAATTTTCAAAAATGTGAAAAACAAATTCTTGCCGAATCACGCTCCATGCACCTTTATTTTAATTGTTAATATTTTAATATTTTCAATTATATTTTTTTTAAATATGAAATGTTATTTTGATTTATTCCCTTCTAAATTAGGTTAATAGTTTATTAATTTTACAATTTATGTATTTCTGTCATTTTTGTATAATTACACAATTTTTTGCTTTGAATGCAAAAACATTGAATTTAAGGAAGTCTTAAATGTTAACGATAATGATACTTAATAATTTAATATTAGAAATATACATTTAAACAATTATTTTTTGTAGGTAAATTAGCACATCTGTAAATTTAAAAGGTTTTCTACTGTTAAAGATCTATTCAAATCCTATGCGGGTAGTATGCACGGGCGTTTTAATCCATCAGTACTGAATATGACATCTGGTACATGCATACGGGCAAATGCATACGTGTGTATATTGATCATGTGTATTGATAATGAAGGTGCACACCGAGGTATGTTTTAAATGCACCTAAACGTTTTATTCTGTAATACACCCCTTTAACTTATTACTTACGCTTAATTTATATTTTAATCATTTTTGGATTCGTACATCACTTTTGCTCAGTATTTCAACTCAGAATTTATAGGCAAAACGAGAGAAATACAGCGAAATAAATAATATTGTGGGTGTGTAGGGAAAAATTTTGCACTTTGTTTTTCTTTTTTATATTTCTCCTTTTTTCTCATTTAAATAATTAGCCGCAAGCTTTGTGGGTGATCCGATAGGTTTCTGTTTATCATATTCATAATTAAATAAGAAAGTAAAATATATTTTAATCTTGCATGTTGAATGAATTGAAAAAACTTTGTATATTTAGGTACATTTTTATATTTAATAAATATGAATCACATTACTTCCCAGTACGTGACGTCAGTATCTTTAAGTAGCACGTAGTGCACTTACAAGACTTTATTGCAAATGATCATTCTGATATTAAATTCGAAATTGTGATGCTATATTTTAAACAGTGCATGATGCATCCTTTTCTAAAATAATATTCTTGTGGATTAGTAACTGGAAGTTAACATCTAAATCGATTTGATCTGTAAATTTGTGGCCATCTTTTCCTGGCAATATGTGTTCATCTCCTGCACACACGCGCACACAGACACGCTCGTGTATAAAGCCACGTACAAAGCGTGCTCTAAAGGTCACCACTCTACGACCTGTCATTTCTTCAAACCGTTTACGTATCACTGCCACCATCTGTTATCTATTTGCGCACCCGAATCCGTCCTAAACCTTTCTTTAACGCTTACCCGGGGGATCCCCCTACCCACACCTTTCATTTTTCATATTTCCCAACCTCGAAGTCTCCCATCTGCTACCCTTAGTAACCAGCTGACCATTACTGATTTAATTTTGAATTGGTATTCTGACGCATTCTTGGGGATCTTTGCAAGGGGTCAATCACCGAACCGAATAACCTCCTAATATCGAAGACACGATCCCTATCAGTCATACTAGTTCGTCTAATCTGCAAAGTGTTTACTAAATTCTAGAAGTAATGGGATTTGGTGAGGGTTAGAACCAGTGGTTCTATGGACTCAAGTCGCAAAAAGGTGTCAGGGGGTTCAACATGGAGACTATCGTGTGTGTTGTCTCAGAAAAAAAGACTGATGAGTTCCGATTAGTAAGAGGAGATAGGTCATTACCATTTCTAAGGTCCATTCTCAATTGAACATTCCTGTTTTAGCCGAACTTTTCACATGTTTCTTGCAGTTGTTGTAGCTGCAAATAAATTACTTTTTTACAGCAGAAAAAACTACTCGCAAAGTTTCTAATTGAGGTTTTACAGAGTTGCTCTTTCCAACAAACAATTTAATCAAAGCTGAATTGATTGAAAAAAATCGAAGTGCTAATCAATGGAATCTCCGAATGTAATTATTTATATATGCCTCCCTATATATCGATTGACGCTAATCTATCAAGGTACATATCTCCACGTGTAGCTGTATAGCTCTATCGCTGCCATTCCTGTATTACCATACCAATATATACATATCCCAGCTGTACACTGCCACGCGTGCTGTGGCTAAATTAGGTATAATGGCAAACTCATCATATTAAGAATGCTATATAAAAAATGTGTTTGGAAAGAATACCACAGTTCTCCTCACGTGGGGACTTTTTTTTTAATAAATTGTAAGTTGAAAGCACAGAATAGTTACCAAACACCATCCCCTATCCATGGTAAGAATGGCTAAAAAAATAACGGTTTTCTTTATAGAAAGGCATCTGTATGTCATCGAAAATGGCTTTAATGAAGGAAAAGCATTCATATTTTTTAATAAAAATCAACTTCTTGTAAATAAAAGTGTATTTTCACTGTTAAAAGTTTTCTGGAAAAAAAGCTTTAACCTAACAATTTCTGGTAAAAAAAAGCAAAACCCCTAACAATCGACTGACGTATAATGTTACAATATTAGTTTTGCAGATTTGCCGTTTACTTGTACAAATAGCCTACAACCCTGTTATAAAAAAGGGATACGTTGGGTCATCACCATAATATATCAAGAAGTTTGTTTACGTATAATTTATTTTAGATTAACCACATTGTTTAACAAATAAAAGGAGTAAATGTGTTCAATTTTATAATTTATTATTGTTTTATAACATTAAACAATACAAATAATACGTTGTTAAACAAATAAAAAAGAAATGAAAAATGAATTTTTAAAATGATTAAATGTGTTTTATTTCATAATGTAAAATTATGGTTTTATAATTACAAATTTAAAACATTGAACAATACAAATAAGATTTAGGTTTGATTTTTAAAAATTTTATATTGTACTCGGATTCATATGTTCATGCCTCTCCACAATAATTCAATATTAACTTCATATTTCATTACTTTTTTTCGAGAGCAAAACCAACATTTTATTCCTATTGTTTAATGTTTTTTTTTTAATTATAAAAATAAAACACATTTAATCATTTTAAAACTTCATCTTTCATTATTTCTCTGTTTAATTTGTTAAACAACGTTGTTAATTTTAATTAAATTTTAATCACAGGATTATATTTTCGATAATCACGTAAATATAAACACACTTTCTGTTTGCGATATATGTACACCAGTGTCGACTCAACGTGTCCCTTTTCTGATTATAGGGTTAGAGGCTATTTGTACAACTAAACGGAAAATCTGCCTTTTTTATAATTTCACGCTATCTTATAATTTAATAATAAATTGTTAGCTTTAGCTGAAAGCACAGTACAGTTACAAAACACCCTTCCCTCCCCAAATGTAAAAAATCAAAAATAAAAGAATTATTATTTCAGCCCGTTATGAAAAATGCATAATAGACCATACTTTCACCTACAATTTTAGTTTTAGTAATAAAAATACAATTTTAGGTGTTTGTTACTGTGCTGAAATAATAATGTTAATATTTTGAAAGGCATTCGTAACATGGGAAGGATAATAAAAATTAAAAATATTAAAAAAATATCGTGAAATTAAAAAAAAAAACTTATATGTAATAAACACGAAAGGTGGCCAGAAAGGGAGTGCTCATGTTTAGTTAAATTTACCTGGAAAAGTGATCACCAAGTTTTCGAAAAGGTAGATTCTCTCACATCATGTCAAGTATTTTTTGCGGGGGAAATGGTTTACAGTTTCGTTTTTAGCACTCGGAAATCTACAAAAAAAATGTTGTTTTATATACGGGCGTGAGACGGCCTTCGGTGGAGAAAAGTTTGTAAACGGATATTGAAATATTATAAATCGGAAGTCATCAACTCATGGAGCATGGGTAAAAATAGTTCCGGATGTACTGCAAATATTTTTATTTTATTTATAATCATTTCTGTGTTACTATTTTTGCGATTAAAAAAGGTGTATTATAGTCAGAATCGTTATGTTTCCTCATTTCCAAATGGTACACCGGAAGTATATTCGCTAATCGGCTCGGATAAAATCGAAAATTTTCCCCGACAAATAAAAGAGTTTTTTTCTGTTAATAAGGTAATATTTACTTTTTAATATTTAAAAACACAGTTAGATGATAAAGATTCGCTGTTATAAAATTGCACAGAAAACGGGTTTCTAATTTAACGATTTTGAATAAACAAGCCGTTCCATTTATATATATATATATATGTGTATATATATATATATATATATATATATATATATATATATATATATACATATGTGTGTGTGTGTGTGGGTGGGTGTGTGTTCATACATATAGTTAACCATGAACTTTTCTGAGAAAAGCGCTATAGATAAACATCTTTACATTTAATAGAAAAAATAGTTATATTCTTTAACATTCCTCTAACAAGCATAAGCGAAGAAACCATATCTCAATAAAATGCATTTCAATAACACCGATAACAGTCTTAAATGTCTTAAAACGTGATACTAATAAGTTTAATAACATGAGATATACTGAAGAAAAAAGACTCTTGGAAATATCTCAAAACCCATTCTGACAACGGATCCGGCCAGATCAAAAAGTACTCAGGTCAGAAATAGTTATACCACTTACCTGAGCTAGTTCTTTATTGAAGCTTTAAGTTCATTACAAAATTAGTAAAGAACTAACCAATACATGTAGACAGGAATTGTGTCTACTATTTAATTAAGCATGCCTGGATAAATAATTTAAACTAAACACATACGCACACAAAACGACACAAATGCACACACCCAAATATTATGCAAACATGGTAGTTTTGGAATATATGTTTAAGCGTTTTGTTTACTTATTACAATTGATTTAAATGTTCACCGGTCACTTATTTTGCGACCAAATTTCGAAAAGAATTTTTATGGTTCATAGGAAAACTTCTCAACCATATTTTGAAATGAAAATTTTATATGTTTGTTCATTAAAACCAAAAGCTATAATACAATTATTGGTGTTTAAAAGTTCACTAAATATGTAAAGAAGATTACAGACCATCTCTTCTAATTGGTTGATTGTTAATATAATTACTTTTCGAAAATTGACGTTTTATAGCAACAATTCTTTCTGCTTAGCTGCTGTTTACCGTAGTAACTTTTCCCACATTGACGTTTTTCTTTATCTTTCATTTATAATCAATATTATGTTGCATATAAAAACAATGCATAAACCAATATACAGAAAAGCATAGATTTTATGATTTTTGTTGTGTTAATTCACAATCATATTATTGAGAGGTTCAAATAGTAAAAATGTATGTAAAAATGTTTAATTTATACCTACATACACAGCAGATCATTGCTTACGTAACCATCAGTGTCGTGTAACAATTCCTGCTAATATTAAATATATGTATATGTGTTTTACTTATTGATATTATTACTTATTAATTTAGATCTACATGTACTAGAGTTTAATGCTTACTAAATCATTAGTGTATTGTAACAATTTATATATATATATATATGTATGCGTTATATATATGTATTTTTAATTTGATTACATGGAAATATATATTTAAATTATTTTTTTCATTTAGACTAGAATACACTAATGTTTCATGCTTACGTAATCATCAGTGTAGGGTAGTAATTTCTGCCGGATACATATATATATATATATATATATATATATATATATATATATTACGTATATTTACACATATTTATATATAATTATTAATTTAGACTTACATAAACTGGTGTTCAATGCTTACACAATCATTATTGTCATGTAGTAATTCCTGCTAATTATAAATATACTTATATATTTTTCAATAAATTATATATATATAATTATTAATTTAAATCTACATACATAATTCTCTCAAACATACGCAACCATAAGTGTATAGTTACAATTTTTGCTGTAAATAAAGTTATATATATATATACTTTTTTAATTTTAATAAATGAATAGATATATTTATAAAAATACTTAATTTAGACCAACATTCACTAGTGTCCCATGCTTACGCAATTTTTAGAAATCTATCTATCTATATATACATGCATATATATATACACATATATATATATACAGACATATATATATAGGTATATGTTTTTGTTATTTAATTGTATGTACATATATATATATATATGAAATAATTAATGATGCATGAGTAATTTTTGAACATCATTTACATTAATTATTATGAATCTTCAAGTAAAAGGATTAATCGGAATCAAAATCGGCTGTACATATATATATATATATATATATATATATATATATATATATATATATTATATTAGATTACAATAAAGTTCATTATGCATATGTATTTGTGTATGTTTATGTGGACAAAAAGTAAGCCGAAATATCGAATTCTTCATTGAAAAAAATCAATTAAACATATGAGTATCTTCTCGGTTTTTCATAAAAAAGTATGTTTAATTGATTTTTTGAATAAAGAATTCGATTTTAGCTTAATCTTTTGTTCAAGTGAACATACACTTAAATACATATTTTTATTCAAAATTACTTTTAATAAAATATTTAAAGAAATTCCAGGGATTTTTTTTTAATTTCGATTTTTTGACGTTTTCCTAGGATTTGTTCAAATATAATTTACTTTTTATCTATTTATTTCTAAATTCATTATTTAAAATTTAACTGATTTATTCTGATAATTATTCAAATAAAACATTTGTTGCTGGCTTAAATTTTAATATTTCATTGGTTTCACTAAAGAAAATTGATTTTTAACAATAGATTTTTTTTTATTTCAAATATTTGTTAAATAATTCTTTTTTTTTTACTATTTTTCCATAGTTATTTACATGTTGGAATTATATTGTCTGCTTATGTCTCTTATGTCAAATATCGATTGAGATTCATAGAACATTTTTATTGAATTTTATGGAGAACATTAAATGTATTGCCTTGAAAAATATTTAACAATAAATATTTGAATAAATATATAATCTCATAATGTTTTAAAAATAATTTTTATGAGCATTATTCAGTATCCATTCTTTCTCTCAAAGAAATGAACAAATGGATAAATAAGAGATGATTTTGCAAAAAAAAAAAACAAATATTCTGACAAAGCAAAGCCTGCAAAATCATGGATTACATAGAAAAATGCGAGCATGAAAAGCAATATATTTAATATTTTACCTAGAAAAGGAAAAGACTAGTTGTTGAAACTAGAACAGAATCAGACAAGATATTCTCGTAAAAATATAATAAATTTATAACTTTAAACTTAAAATATTGCAGCATTAAGAATTATTTTAAACTTCAAATTAACATTATATAATCAATTATTTTTGATTTATTATTTATTATAGTGTTTACAAGAATATATTGTCTTTTTTCTCATCCAGTTTTAACAATTACCCATTTTACTTTTATAAGTTTTATCTTAAGCATTTTCTGTAATATATATATATATATATATATATATATATATATATATATATATATATATATATATTTCTTTTCTTTTTTCAATTGCTTCGTTAAAGCTTTTTGGCGCATTTTCCATTGAATAGCAATATTCGATTTGATAACCTTTTATATTGTCGACCACATAAAAAATCGGGTCGGCTTCTAGTTCTTTTGGGATATCTTTCGACTTCATCATCATCATCATCACCATCATCATGGATACTCTTATCGCCGTCATTTTTATTGTCTTCGTTTGTTTTAATTATTTGAGGAAATATAATTTCATCTTCTTCATATGACGGGGTTTCGTTCGTAAAATTAAACGTGTCTGTGAATTTTACACATAGGCTCTTTTTTATTTTTTCTCTGGAAAAAAACTGAATTAGATGGACTGTTTTTATCGTATCCAAGAAATATAGCTCTGCCGACTTTAATATTTAATTTGCTCTTTTTATCTGTATATGCGAAGCAAGTTGAACCAAATATATGCATTCTGCTTAATTTTTTTTTATCACAGAAAGAATCATATGGAGTTTTAGATAGTGTTTTGTTAAAACACATGTTGCGAATATAGGCTGCCGCCATGAGTGCATACATCCAGAGGTTTTGGGGGAGTTTTGATTCAATGGGTAGGCATCTTGCCTTTTTAAAAAGTGTCCGCCACGCTCTTTCAGTAATCCCGTTTTGGTGTGGCGATCTAGGAGCTGATATCTCATGCCTGATAAGATGGTTATTTAGTAAAAGTTCAAAGTATTTATTGGTGAATTCCGTACCGGTGTCAGAGCGAATACACTTGGCTTCACCGTAGGGAGCCATATCGGCTATATATTTTTTTTGCTTGCAGGGTATCAGATTTGTTCTTTAAAAAGTAAACCATTATTAAACCTGAATGAGCATCTACAAAATTCAACACATATCTATAATGTTCTCTGGCCATCGGTTCCACGGCACCATTCAAGTCACAATGCACCATTGATAGGATTTTTTGGGCCTTCTTGTCTGGTATCTTGCTTTGATAGTTTGTCATTTTCCCTTGTGTACAGACGGCGCAGTCGAAGTTTTTTGATGTTTGTATTTTCATTCGATCAACTACAGTCGGCACCTTTTTGATATTAGGAATATTGCAACGTCCAAGAATGTTATGCCATGTCTGTAGATCATGGCAGGCGGTTTTCGATGGGACTACGCTATTTAAATAATATAGTCTTCCATTTTCTTTAATGTCGAATACAGTTCCATTCGGGTATACCAGCTTTGATTTATTGGGCTAAAGTTTATATTTGCACCTTGTTTTGTGGCAGCTTGTACAGAAAATATATTTTGTTTCAATTTTGGGATTAGAAGAGCGTTTGCTAGAATACAGAAGCATAATTCACCTTTATTGTTCTTTAACGAGATTTTAGCATCGCCTCTTTTAAAAACGATATCATTTACTCGACTCCCGTCAGCTAGTTCTACAAAAAAAGTTGCGGTTTTTATTCCTGGCATGGGGATAATTTAATTTTGGTGTTTTTATATGTGCATTTTTAAATTTCATTATATTTGTGGATTCGTTTTTATTTCTGTGATCATTTTTTAGTTTCCTCGTAACTTCTGAGTGCTAGCTTGAATTGGTTAAAAGTCATGGGGTTTTCTTTCTGGGTTATCACGGTTGGTAAATGGCTTGAAATCACTCTTAAGGTCCATGGAAATTAACAGACTGTCACTTATAACTTCACCAGACATTTTTAAAGAATTTGCAGTTGTTTCGGCTCCTATAATATAATCAGTAATAGTTTCAGCTGCCATTCATTTTAGAGAGGTTAGTTCAGAATATAAAGAAATAATTTTTGGTTTTCCTTTCGATAAATAATGCTCTCTCAATATGCTTAATGCTTTGCAGCCATCGTCCAGGGATTCCCTCATTACCAGTGATAGACTTCGGTCATCTAAACACTGCATTAATTTCGCAAAGACAGTTGCGTTCTTTTACATGAAGTCGCGGTCGTTTCTTTTTTCAGGTTGTGTTTTTAGTACTTTGTGTAGCTTTTGGATTCGTAGATATCCTAGAAATTTAACTTGCCACAATTCGAATTTTGATTCGGATCCATCGAAATAAAGACGCCCGCTGGGCGCATAACCTCTAGAAGGGTAAGCCATGTTTGGTTTCAGAACAGTTTCCGATGGTTCGTTGTTCTAAAGAAGTCTTGTGAGGTCACTGATTTGCAGTAGAACAGAACAGTTTCCGATGGTTCGTTGTTACACACAAGTCCTGAGAGGTGACTGGTTTGCAGTAGACAGTTCCACAAAGCAAAATATCCTTACCGTGTCGAGACGGAAAAACATTTGAAATTGCTCCAGAAAAGGTATAATATTTATGGCGCAATTCTGGTTTCTGATTGGCTGATAACAGAACGTGAATTAATTCAATTCATCAGTTCCTAGCAGCATCGTTTATAAATAGAATCGCTCAACTGTGTGGGATCATACCCCATTATACGTCCAACAATATATATATATATATATATATATATATATATATATATATATATGTGTGTGTGTGTGTGTGTGTGTGTGTGTGTGTGTGTGTGTGTTGCGGGGTTCAACTCGTTGAACTGGTGTTAATCGTGACACCCTGCACTGAAGATTCCCGAAAGGATGAAACACTAGTGTATGTAGGTATTTAATTATTATAGTAAAAAAATAATTATGGCAGTCCCTTTAAGAAAATCGTTTCTTATCGATGAGCACTTTCAGTTGAATTGAAGTCGGTCAATTCAGCAATTTAGCTCTTATGCATATATCATCGTATGACGATTAGTTCACTGTCTGACTGACGTAAATGGACATTTAAAAAATTAAAATGTTTAAATTCAACGTTATTTCACGCGGTTAATGGTAGCCGAATTGATACGGTCTTCGCTAATCGAGCCAGAGATGTCTCGTGTTTCGGGTCCGAATCGTTCGACGGGTGTTAATCGTGACACCCTGCACTGAAGATTCCCGAAAGCATGAAACGCTAGTGTCTGTAGGTATTTAATTATTATAGTAAAAAAAAACAATTATATATATATATATATATATATATATATATATATATATATATATTATTTCAACGGGTTATTTCGTTTTGTAAAGTTTTGAAGACTTGCCTGTATAAATGAAACCATGGCATATATCTACTATATTAAATTAAGAGCGTTTAAATTAATTTGTATTTTAACTCATGTATCCTTACGATCGACCATTTTCTTAATTTCTTTGGAAATACATTGAAACACGGTCGCTTTCTCTCTCTTGCTCTCTCTCTCTCTCTCGCTCTCTCTCTATATATATATGTATGCATATATATGTGTGTATATATACACACATATATGCATACATATATGTGTGTATGTGTGTGTGAGGGGGTGTATCAGCACGAAGCGGAACCAATAAGGGCGAAGAGAAAGAAAGAATGTTTAGTGTTAATTTAGTTGCATGTGCTGCAAATGAATGCATAATCGATTGACGTTTATATTTTAGAGACATCTTACTTGGTTTAATATTATTAATAAAAATTATTATTAGAAAATAAGGTGTTGGCCTTTTCTCTTAGTCTAATATACCACAATTATCAGGCAATAGTAAGTTTTTTTTTTTACTTGCATATTTATCAAAAAATAATTATTTAAATGATTGTGATTAAGGTGCTCGGTGTTGTTATCATAGTGCCATCACCGAGGTAACCTCTATGCTTCTTGCGGAACCTAATAGTTTAGCTTAGGAAACTTTATCAAGAATGTAAACGGGCATTTGAACTGAAATATTTGGTTTAACCATACTGATATATGACTTACATTCAATACTAAATGTGAATTTATGATCTACTCTTGGGATGATTGCAATAAGAAAGGATTGAACATGAAGACAGTGGCTACTAATAGGTTTCTAAATGATTAACGACAATAAAGAGAATTCTGTAAATAAAAATAAAAAAGACGTAAATAAAAATCAAAACATGGGAATATAGGAATATTATGAAGATATTTACACCATTTAGTTTAGAATTCAGTATAAATTAACCCGAATAGAAACATTTATAGCGACCAATTTTATGTCACGATTTTTATATTGAAATAAATATATAATTCTCATAGACATTATATCTAAAAATTGTATTCCGCCCTTTTTCATAATTTCATTTTAATTCCAGACAATATCTATTATTTACGGCTTAAGCTTTAGCGTCTCAAGAAAAAAATAAATTCTTGAATTTTCCTTAATTAGTGCTAAATGGATATAGAAAAGACTCAATACACATCCGACATTATATTGTTCCAAATGGAATGGTGTGTTTTTAGAATATTCCTTAATAAGAAATCAAAATTGTATTTATTTATTAATTAATTAATGCATAACATTATTTATTTAAATTCCACAATTTTTTCAACGTAGTGGTTTAACTTTTCCTTAGACTCTTTTTTACCTAGAGGTAAATCAAAATTAATATAGTGCATTATTACCAATCGTACGGGTTTTATGTTTTAAAATTCATAATTACTTTTCTTGGGAGTGAATACTATGCGTGAAAGTATAGCACAAGATACATTTCTACACACACGCACACACACACACACACATATATATATATATATATGTGTGTGTGTGTGTGTGTGTGTGTGTGTGTGTGTGTGTGTAATGTATATTAGTATGAACACATACATCTATCTAATTTTATACGAAAAGGTAAGCTAAATTGAAATCAAAAACAGAATCTACTTGATTATGATTAATAAATCCTTTTAAAACAGCTCATGGTATAATTTTAATATGTAAAGGTCTATCAGCAATTGAAACAATACTTCTTACTAAAATTGTTTTAATTAAGCCAGGAACTAAGTTTTAATTTCGAATTGAAAACATTCACAGTAAGCCATAAAAGAGAGGATCAAACACGATTTATTATGAGTGAAATTCAATGTATCATGACGAATGTATTGCCACTCGTGTTTATGTACTAGCGCTTTAATAAACGTGCACTTAAGTCCAAGAGTTCTTAAAAGAAAACAGCAACGGATAACACGAAGTAAAAAAATGAGACACATAATTTTTAACTTTTTGCTTTTCTTGTTTATTCAAGGATGAGTACAGAAATATAGGTTCAACTATTATTTACGTGATATGTAATATTTCATTCACGAAATGAATTTACAGATAAGGTCACACACATACAAATATAAAACACACACACATATATATATTTACATGAACACACGCATATCTATCTATCTATCTCTATATCTATCTATCTATCTTTATATATATACATACATAGAAAATGGTTTATATATATATATATATATATATATATATATATACACACACACACACACGAGGGGCGTGACCTAAGTAATTCCCCTGCCCCACTTCTAGTAGTCTGATCTAGCTGAAATATGGCAAGTGTAATGATTTATATCTCTAGGGGTTATGTGGCAAATTACAGCTCTGAGATAATTGTGATTTCTGTTTTACAGGTGTTTGAACTGAGTCAGGTGTGAAATGGTTGAATGTTGAGCAGTGATCCGGTTTTTGTATTTGAAAAGACGTACACCACAAAAGACTTTTGATGAAATGAAAGAAACTTATAGTGATAATGCCCCATCATATGACCTTGTAAAACGCTGGCATCGTGAATTCAAACGAGGCCGGAAGTCTGTGGAAACGGCTCCCAGACCTGGTCGCCCCCTTCTGCCATTGATGAGGCATCTGTCCGTCAAGTTCAGGCTGCCATTTTGGAAGCTCGGCGCATTACTATTCGTAAAATAGCTCAAGATGTCAAGATTAGTGCCATGTCTGTGGGAACTATCATTCCTGACCATTTGAATATGTATAAGGTGTCTGCCAGATGGATTTCCAGGTTGCTTACACCATTCCAAAAGCGAGAACGCGTCGAGCGCTCGAAGATGATTTTGGAGATGTGCCAAGAAGATGAGTCAAAGTTTTTTAAAAGACTGATTATACAGGAAGAAACCTGGGTCCATCACATTGATCCAGAGACCAAAACCCAGTCAATGCAGTGGAAGCACTTGGACTCACCACCTTCAAACAATGCAGGGGTGCAGCCCTCCGCTGGCAAGGTCATGCTCACAGTGTCCTGGGACCAGGACGGAGAAGTGATGACAGATTTCCTGGCAAAGGGTACGACAATTACAGGAGCCTATTATGCTTCACGTTTGAGGAAATTAATATAAGCTATCAAAATCAAGAGGCAGGGCAAGATCAGAAAATGTACCCTCCTGTAGGACAACGCTCCGGTCCACAACTCGCATGTCGCCTGATCAGTAGCACGGGTGTGTGGTTACGAAATCCTTCCCCGTCCTCCCTACTCTCCTGACCTTGCTCCCCTTCCCAGCCATGAAGTTGTTTTTGAAATGAAAGCGTTTCACATATAATGCAGCCTTTATTTCTGAAGTCACGTCGTGGTTGGGTGTCCTACAAAACGGTCTCAAGAGATGTATCAAACGACGGGAGAAATGCATAAATCTGGGAGCTTCCTATGTAGAGAAAGACTAATAAATGTGCCAAGTCTCGTTGCTCTACTGCTATGGGAAGTGGGTTATGGGCATTGCTAATTGCACGCCCTTCGTATGTCAGGCCGTAACGAATCATCACGAATCACCACGAGGCTGAAGCGCGGGAATTCCTAGTAAATAAATTGCCGTACATATTTTCGAAACTTGCTATCCACCTCTTTACACGTACTGAGCACCGTTCAGTAAATGTAGAAAAAAAAAGAAACATAAAATTACATATAGATACTTGAAATAAAAACGTTATATATACATATATATATATATATGTATATATATGTGTGTGTATATATATATGTATGTATATATATGGATATATATGTATGCATATATATGTATGTATATATATGTATGCATATATATATGTATATATATGTATGTATATGTATGCATATATATATGTATATATATATATGTAAGTATATATATATGCATGTATATATATATATGTAAATATACATGTGTATATATATGTATATATATATATATATATATATATATATATATATATATATATATATACAATAGGATTTTTTACCGCTACCTATGTAATCTCCTTACGTATTACGTGTTCTCAGTTCACTGGAATGGAGTTCATATGAATGTCCTACAAAAAAAATTAGTTCATAATTAAATCTGGAGAATCTATTGTGGATTGGATATTTTTGATATAATGGCTTCAAATCATGTTAAAATACGAATACTACTTATCATGGTTTATTTGTGCTCTATTCTAATTTCCAATTCTCACTCATGATACTAAGTTTGGTAAAAGTTGGAGTGTTCCTTCTTGAATCAGATTATTTTAATATTGTTTTTCGATAGTTATCGGATACATTTCGACACAAATCTTCTCTTAGAATATTCCCAAACAAATAAAGTAAATTTTTGTGAAATTCCCCTAAAAATCTGAGCAGACATTTTCTGAGTCCATAGGGAATAGACTGACACGCAGACGAGAAGACAATGTGCTTGTAATAGATAAGTAGAAATGTTACGTTTTCTGTGATGTATTTTATCTTTTGTGTTATGTATTTTATCTTTTTGTGTTCTGTATGTTATCTTTTGTGTTATGTATTTTATTTTTTGTGTTCTGTATGTTATCTTTTGTGTTATGTATTTTATCTTTTGTGTTATGTGTTTCACCTGTTGTGTTATCTATTTTTCCTTTGTACTAAGTATTTTATCTATTGTGTTATGTTTTTTTATCTTTTGTTTCATGTGTTTAATATTTTGTGTCATGTATTTTATCTTGTGTGTCATGTTTTTTCTTTTGTGTTTTGTATTTTATATTTTGTGTTATGTATTTTATCTTTTGTCATGTATTTTATCTTTTGTGTTATGTGTTTCATCCTTTGTGTCATGTATTTTATCTTCTGTGTTATGTATTTTATCTTTTGTGCCATGTATTTTATCATTTGTGTTATGTATTTTATTTTTGTGTCATGTATTTTATATTTTCTTTATGTATTTCACCTTTGTGTCATGTATTTTATTTTTGTGTCATGTATTTTATCTTTTGTGATATGTATTTTATCTTTTGTGTTATGTATTTTATAATTTGTGTTATGTATTTTATTTTTTGTGTTATGTATGTTATCTTTTGTGTCATGTATGTTATCATTTGTGTTATGCATTTTATATTTTGTATTATGTATTTTGTCATTTGTGTTATGTATTTTACATTTTGTGTTATGTATTTTATCTTTTGTGTTATGTATTTTATCTTTTCGTGTCATGTATATTATCTTTTTTGTCATCTATTTTATCATTTGTTTTATGTATTGTATATTTTGTGTTATGCATTTTATATTTTGTGTTATGTATTTTATCTTTTGTGTTATGTATTTTATCTTTTCTGTTATGTGTTGTATCTTTTGTGTCATCTATGTTATATTTTGTGTTATGTATTTTATCATTTGTGTTATGCATTTTATCTTTTGTGTTATGTATTTTATCTTTTGTGTTATTTATTTTATATTTTGTGTTATGTATGTTATATTTTGTGTTATGTATTTTATATTTTGTGTTATGTATTTTTTCTTTTGTGTTATGTATTTTATCTTCTGTGTTATGTATTTTATCTTTTGTCTTATGTACTTTATCTTTTGTGTTATGTATTTTATCTTTTGTGTTATGTATGTTATACTTTGTGTTATGTATGTTATATTTTGTGTTATGTATTTTATCTTGCATATTTTTATTGTATCGGTTTCTTCCAGCTGTACTACTGTTCGCTGTGATCTGCTGAATATTTTGTTCGCATAGATATTACATGCACTTTTAATGTAGTCTTTTTCAGAATATATATATATATATATATATATCATATATATATTTATCTTATATATATATATATATATTTAACTGAATTTCAAGAACATGTCCTTTCTCTTTATTTTTAACCTCTTTATATCTATTTGACTTGCAGGCGTTTTTCTGTTTCGTACATTTATCTGGACAAAATAGAATTCCAATATGTTATATATATAAATATTTGGTGCATCTCTCTTAAATTAGGAATAAAGCGTTTTATAAAAACATTGTTAGGTGTAGAATGCATTTTTCTTTGCAAGTAAGTTGTCTGTTGATATTATATATCAGTATTTCTCATTATTTCAAACGATTTCATTTATAATACATGCATGTCCTCTTTGTTATATACTTACATTTAATAGGTTTTGTATTGTGCATGTAATGCTAATTATTTTACGAATTTTTTGCGCGTTTATAATTTTGTTAGTGTTCTTTCTAAAGTGTATTATGCTCCTATAATTGCAAATCGTAGTGTATGGGTTTTATTAAATTTAACTAATTGTATTAATGATATCATCAATTACAAGAGAAAGTATCACACCCGTTTATAATTTTTATGAATGCATCTTCATGAATTTTGTTAAATTACAAATAGCGTTTACGTTAAAGTCTGCGATAAATTTGTTTGCAGTAGTGAGTTTGTATTATTCATTTATTTTGCTGGCGATATGTAACAGGAAAACATTAAAAACGTACTTTGTATTTCTGACCCGTACATATTGCTTATTTGAATTTGTTATGGGTATTATTCCCCCCGTCTTACTTGATTTTCTTTATTATACCTCTGTTTTATCTCTTGACAGGTATAAAATCTCCATTATATATATATATATATATATATATATATATATATATATATATATATACATACATATATATTAAGTGTTAGAAAAATGTATATATAGTATAAGTGTTAGAAAAATTACTGTACCTATGCACTACTAAGGTTCCTTTTACCGACCCTACAGGAAACATCTACGTACAAAAAGAGGGAGTATCAATGGGATCACCCTTAGGCCCAACATTTGCTGAATATTACATGTCAGCAATTGAAAATAAAATCTTTAATGGTAGTATTGAAAAACCCTCAATATATGCACGATATGTAGATGATATATTTATATTATCCAAAAATATAAACGAAATAACAAAACTAAAAGAAACACTCGAACTAAACTCCCATCTAAAATTTACCATAGAACATAATATAAACAATAAAATTCCATTTCTTGACATACTAATTTACTCCGAACACAACGACAAATTTACCACGACCGTATACAAAAAACAACCAGTAAACATGCCTGCCTTCTTAATTTTAACAGCTATTGCCCCAATAAATATAAAATAGTCATAATAAAAAACCTATTAGACCGAGCACACCGATTATCATCTAGTAAAATCCTTTGCTACAAAGAGCTAGCAAACATTAAACAAACACTAGTTTATCCAATAAATAGTTTCCCAATAAAAAAGTCGATCAAGAAATAGCCCAATTTATTAGAAATAAAAACAAACCAACTAATCAAAACGAAACCCCCTAATTCCTCTATACTACAAAAATCAAATGCACTATAATCACAAACAGGATGAAACCACCATCAAAAATAGTATAAAAAGATACATAAAAATAAAAAATTTTAACAACAAAATAAAACCAATAATCTATATATATAAAAGCGAAAATGTATGTATGTATGTTTGTGTGTCTAATAAAAACTGTTGACCGACGGAACAAAAATTCACAAACTTGGTATCATAGTAAAGCCCCACCCTCCGTATGACAAAAATCGAAAAATTAGCCCAAAAGACCATCAGAAGTGCGTCAACTGATCGACTTTCTGCAGGGGGGACCCCAAAAAGTGACATTTTAATGTTAAACATTACATATTTTTAAATCGATTCATAACTGCCCCAAAAAATACGGGCGCCAACTCCTCTACAAAAAGTATACAGTGGGCCGTTTATTTTGAGTTAATTTGTATTTAAGACCCGCTGAGTCATGTCACGTGATCTTGACGTCAGCAAGTTCTAATGGCAGTCTGAATTTACAAAAACATGTTATCGGTAAAAAAATTTACACTTACACAAGCTGAACTATGAACTTCTACACTATGGTAACGTTGCCAAAGTAATTAGCACATTCAAATTAGTTAGATACGATAGATAAACGAAAATAACAAGCCAAAAATGTGAAGTAAAAAAAAATACGCTTACAAAAAATATTAACGATTGAAGTTTTTACAAAAAAATCCCAGCCAGACGCCATTTTCCAGTAAAGTATAGTAAGGAAGACGAAGTGAGAGAGAGATAGAGAGAAAGAGAGAGAGAGCAACATAGAGAGAGATGTCTAGACAGGAAACGAAATACGTAATTTAATAAAAAGTAAAACTGCTACGTCATCTCGTAACGCTCCCGCGATTACCTCATTTAGTGGCTATCTGTCAATCAAACCTCTTTCACTCGCTTTATAACCATTATTTGTACACTATAATCAATTCCTCTTACTCGTAGCCTAGACAGTTAAGTGGTTGGAGTTAGTTTCACCTCCGGGTTCAATCCAGCCTCACGACAAAAACTATTTTTTTTTCTTTTACATCTTTAGACACGCGGTGAACGTTTCTTCCTTTTTTTACTTTGCTTATTCTTTAGTTTACTCCCCCCTATACACACAGCGGTTTTCCCCCTTTTGGGGGCTTTGGTTTTTCAGATTTTTTTTAACATCGTTTCAGGGTTATTACTTATTTCCCTCATACACACACCTAAAAACACCGGGCAACGCCGGGTACCCTCCTGCTAGTATATTATAAAAATACCTAACGACAAACCTAGTAACAAAGAATAATAAAAACGAGACAACCGATAAAATGAGTATGGCCAATGCAGTTTATTTGTTTAAATGCCCCCTCGAGGACTGCTACTCGAAAAACATGAACTATATTGGCCATACACGCACTACATTGGGAAGACGTCTCACAGGACATCAGCACACTTCCAGTGCTATTTGCAAACACTTCGAACAAGAACATAACATAATAAACACCACCTCCAAAATATACAAAGATATTTTTAAAAATAACACTAACATATTAAAAACTTGCAATAATTACAAACGACTAACAATGCTAGAAGCATTAATAATAAAAAGTAAAAACTCAACCATTAATAAAATAAATTTGACAACAACAGCCGAATTCTCCACATATTCTAACACGATAAAGGTGAAGAGGAGGAAAAAAGAAAAAGAAAAAAATGCAAATTAGGCGAAACTACACATAGTAAATTAGTAATAAAAACAGTAAAACGACAGAGAACAAATCAATGAATAAGTAGGATGCACGGGAAGAACAACCCTGACGATGGTAAATCGAGACCGAAAACATTCGGTAAACTAGTGGACTTTATAAGAACTTTGGATCCCACAACAAAAATATTGGTACGAAAACAAGAAAAATTCGAAAGAAAGATCATAAAAAGAAGAACGAAGATCCGCTTCAATAAAATATGCGCGAATATATATATATATATATATATATATATATATATATATATATATATATATATAGTGTGTGTGTGTGTATTAGTGAAATATATATATATATATATATATATATATATATATATATGCATATCAATGGAGAGAGAGACTAGCATACACCTCCCCTCCGAAATATGCATTGCGAGTCTCCACACTAATATTTTTATATAAAATTCATAGAATTGTGCCAGTAATTTAAATTCTTTTTCTATATAAATTATACAAAATATTTCTGATGGTTTTAATTATAAATACTTATCGTTTACGTTCGTTTAAGAGCTGCAGAAACGTTTATAATTTTATTTCATAAGGCGAGCAATATCTGACTTCACTGCATTCTTGCTTATCCTACAAAACTTCAAAAGGTTTCGATCAAAGACTAACAAAATGCAAGTAATTACTCATTAGCAAAACTGAGTAAAATCAGGTATCGGCCACCCTTCTTTAATCGTTTGCCAAAGGAACTGGAGTCTTACTCGCCGACAGATATCCGGTGGTTTCATCGATTTCCGGTTTGAGGTAATCTCTTACATCTCGAGTGTAACGCAAATTCTTTCACATAAACATACAATTCCCAATATATAACGATTGCCCCCTGTCATTCTTTCTCATGGTCTCGTTTTCTCTCACTCTATTAATTGTTTCAATATAATTGAAACTGAGAATAAATATGTCTAGCACACTGATATTGTTTCGATATGTTTAAACAACTAGTAGAAAAAAAAGACAAGTAATTTTCTCATTAGTGACCCAATTTAAATAAATATATTTTTTTACTTCGGAAACATCACATTCATCGTGCCGAGAGTTTCTGCATCAATCCATGTAATCATCTATTAGTAGAACCCATCAATCAGTTTTTTTAGCACGTTAGCTTCCTCCAACAATTTTTTAGAGATAATCAGTCAAAACAAAGAAACTAGTTTAAGGTTTTCCACAAAGTAGAAATGTACCTGTACACCAACGTCAAGTCTTCTGTCAATGTTTTCATAAAATACATGGTGCATTTACTTTGGTTATTTTGTTTCAGAGTTGATTTGTCTGTTATGCATTGTATTTGTTTTATATGTAGTTTGAATTATACAATGGATGGCCCTTTTACACTTGTCAGATGCAAGTATAGTTTTCATGCAATATAGTTTTTGTGACGCAAACACAAGAATTACTATTTTGCGTACCAGTGCACAAATACTAGTTGGAGTAAACTTGATGGTGTCGTTTCATTGCCTGCAAATATTTAACTCTTATTATCGAATATCTTTTTCGCTATGATATATTGATACATCTTCGGCAAATAAAAAATACTTTGCTTTCTATGATAGAGAAAGTTGTCTAATATAAGCAATAAATTATTATATAATTTAAAGATATCCATCATTTAAGGCCGATTTGAAGTATTTTATGGTGGAAAAGTATACAGAATGGCCGTTTAAAAGTTTGAAATCTGGGAACTATCGTCGACTGAAAATCGTCGTTATATTGCTTTTTTTCATATGCATTGAAGTAAGTAAATTGCGGCGAGACATATGATCAGCCTTGTAAATGGCTATTAATTACTGTGCAACTGTTTAATATAATGTGGCCTCGAGCATAATTTACATACAAAAATAATTCAGATTTGGATTACATAGTGTATATTAAACACACGACACTGACAAATTAGAATTTGATAAGGATGTTGCCGCGACAAGCTTCCATGGCCATTTTTCTCAAAGAGTGTACTAATTAACCTAAAAGGATAAAACATGTACGTATTTGCCTTCAAAATGTCAATGTATTATGCAAAGACATTTAGGCGTAGTCTGACTATACACAAATAAAAAGCTTTTACTGCGAAAGATTTTACTTGTAAGCGGCCATAGAGAAATTTCAATAACAAATTATGAAAGAGGTATTGCTGAGAATTAATAGGGTATTTTTATTCATATGTACAATATATATATATATATATATATATATATATATATATTGGATAATTATATTTTATAAATAATATATATGTATATATATGTAATGCATATCTACATTTTATAAACAATATATATATGTATATATATACGTACGTATGTATGCACATATATACATATTTATCTATATATATTTTAACCTCAATCTCTCTCTATATAATTATAAATTATAAATATTCTAGTTTATATATATATATAAATATATATATATATATATATTTATATATATATATATGTAGATATATACATTAGTATATGTATTAAATATTCAAATTATATACATATAAATATATATATACATATATATATATATATATAGAGAGAGAGAGAGAGAGAGAGAGAGAGATACACTCACATGTTGATAAACACATAACTGTGTTTGTTCCTTTTTATTTTTTCTATTTTGTCGGAATACTAATTCACTTATTCTCATCACACGCAACATATATATATATATATATATATATGTGTGTGTGTGTGTGTGTGTGAGTATACAGTGTTGCTTTTAAGATATCGTAACGAATACGATGATGTACATTAATTGGTTCATAATTGTATTGCATTAAATGTAAAAACGAACGTTAAATAATGAATGTGCCCTATTTTTAATGTATAAAAACCAAAATAAAAATGAAAATCCTCAGAAGATACTCAGCGACTCGTTGCTTGGTAAATATCAATTTAAATTTGTTCTTCATATCCCTGAAGTCTATTTTGTACACAAATAACTGTTTGCCAAAATAGTTTTCTCGGAATATATTTTGTAAATATATATTTTGTGAATATATACTGTGTATATACATATAACATAAATCATAGGTTTTATTAAAGAAATAATTAGCAAAGAATGTTGTCGTAGGGTTTGTCAGAGCAGACCTGGGATTAATGACATCCCAGGAGCTTTAAAATTCGTGTCTAATAACAAGATAGTGATATGCACCATGTTTAAATGCCTCTGAATTAATATTTTCTCACATTCGACGTAATCAATATAATTAAGTAATTAGTTGAGCAGAACATGGATAGAAAAGTCTGTAAAAATACCTTTTCCAATAGTGAGTTAGCATACAAGCGAACTCGTTGCCGTAAAGTGTAAAATATATTTTTGGGTTGTTATCGGAACCACTTCTATTTTACTTGTATAATACTTTCAATATCATTTCCCGGATCAGATTGGTCCTATGCGGACTGCTAACTTAAGGATAACACCCCAGTCCCTTAAACACCTTAATTCGATCTACTGCACATGATGAAGTCCACGGTCATATCCTGAATGCTCAACAAAGTTAAAATAAGCGCTGTTTTTTTTTAAATTTCCATTATATCTCTCTTTGTGTTTTCGCACCAATTGCGTTATAAATCATTATTGTTGAGTGTTTTCTTTTACATTCAGTGCAAATAAGAACCCAGAGGTTTTTGTACTTATTTTGCCCTTCTCGATATTAGTAATTGTATTCTTTTGGCTTATTCGGTTTTAATATTTTTTCAATAATCAAAATATATTTTAGATATTGTAATCCGATTATTGTGCAAATATACTTTTAGTGGAGGGGAAAACTCTTACGTTCCAGTTAAGTTACTCTGAAACTGGCAATAATCTTAAGTATTACTATATATTTCATTGTTTAGCATATTATTTAAAGTGCTATTCTTTTGGAATTTATTCCACACCAGTCAGCACATTTTGTAAAAAATAACTTCGAGCCATTACATAATATTGAGTTACTTATGATTTTAAGCCCAAGTTTATTTTAGTCTTTTATAGCAATTTCGAGGTTTGTGAACGGGAATTTTCAGTGCGCATTACATTTATAGAATTACAACGGTTTTCTTCGTGCTCCATGCGTCAGTCGATTTTCTAGCAAAATATAAGCCTTGCCTTATTTTTATGTCATCTTTAGCTTCACACTATGCATATTTAAAAAAATTCCCTTTAGTGTCGATTATTATCCTCACTTGACATAGTGTGTCGATTATTTTGTAAGTTTACGTGATTACTTTTATTTTTGTTTTATAAGTATACGTTTCCATCTTTTGTATGGAGTAGTTTGTTCAGTTCGAAATTGACAACCTTTTCGATAAATTAATGTTTACTTTCATGCATATTCTAGGTCACTTAATTCATTTCATTTTTTATCTGACTTACTGATTTTTATATGAATTACTTATTCAATAGATACTACATTCGATTTTTTGGTATTATTATTATTATTATTATTATTATTATTGTTGTTGTTGTTATTATTATTATTATTATTATTATTATCATCTTCTTAGTGGTGTTATCTTTTATAGCGATATTTTTTCACATTGAAGCAGACTTTTACAGAAAATCTAGGGGGGCATAATCAATGAATCAATTAGATGGAACACACCTGGAGTAAGATAATATTGTAGTTGATTCAACTGTTTCTCAAGATTATCTGGAATAGAAGCAAGACTACCTATGATGATTGGCACAATGAACATTTTCTGATTTCACAACCTAGCAATTTCAACCTTCAGAGAGTTTTGTAGTTTGTCATCCTTTTTACCCGCTGAGTTAATGTCGTTAATGGCGGATTAATTGATCTTTTTCTTCACCAATACAATATCCTGTTTTCTTGTGAATTATTTCCGTCACACTGAACTAAGAAATCCCATAGAATTTAACGCCATCATTTTCCACTATCGCTCTAGGGTGATGTTGGAAAACTTATCCGACACGGATTCGTAACTTGTGGTACAAACATCAATGCAGGTTTGCAGATAATTTTTCATGGTGACGTTTTACTTTATTTTAACAAGTGGAGAAAACGCACTAACAATGTCTGACTCTGTTTCAAGAGTTACACAATGTAGCCTGCATTCATCAGAACAGTCTTTCAAAAAATTCTATTAAGTGCATTTATATTTACTGCTTACCTCTCGAAAGCAATTATAGTGTGTTCTATCTATATTTTCAAGTCACCTTAAAACAGAAAATTCCATATGTCCTGGCATTTTAGTGTCTCTGCGACTTTACTGCTTCGATTCACTCATTGTATTTTTGCTTCTCTTCCAGTGATTCTTTGTCTAGCCCTTCCACTTTCCGCCATTGCTGCATCACCAAGAAGTAGTAAACACTTCTAATCTCAATAACGACACATTATTAAATCTCAATCAGCCGTCTTTTCCTTGTCTTCCTTGTAATGTACAACCTAAGCACATTAGGATTTAGATGAAGTGATCGCTACGAGACGAACAATTTCCATGTCTCCTGTGTTCATCATAAAAAGCTGCACTGTACCGAATTACAGCGACCGCCCATGAATTATTAATCATTTGGAGTTTTCATATGGGCCATTGTTAAAGATTTTTTTAAAGAATTGTCCCTAGTGTTACTTGGAAACTGAGTGGCAACATTTTCCCCAGACTTAATTAATCTCTGCATCTTTCGATAACCTCCGCAAATGAAATCGCGTTATGACAGCAGTCGTTTACTATTGATGGTAGAGGCCTGAGGTTTTCACTGGAATTTAGGGGGAACTCTCGTTTCTTGATTTCATGTGGTGGTCCTTAGTTTTTCATTACTGTAATAGTTTCTATCTATCCGGCTAAAGTATGTAGTTCACGTGCATCAGCCTTCGCATTCAAGAGTTTCCCTTAATATTTTGTCCATTGTCATTGTTGTATTCTGTATTATTTTCTCTGCGAGCCCTTTGATTCCTATCTTTCTTACTATTTTTCAGATATTTTGGGATGGTTCCTAGTGTCCTTACGATTATTTAAGTAATCTTGATTCTCTTCATCTTTCATATTCCTTTGAGCTCTTTAGTCAGTTCTGTGCATTTTATTCGCTTCTCCATCCCCTTGATATTAATCATGTGGTCTGATAGACGGTGAAATAGAGTAGGAGATTTCCTTCGTGTTAACTATTATAACATATGACATTCTTGCTAGATGGCTTTATCTATTTGTAAATACCTGTCTATCAGATAGTGTGACTTGTTTTCAAATACTGCTACCGGTGTTTACTTGTATTTTTTGTCTGGGTGTTTAAGATGCAGTTATTTTCATGATTCCTAGAGTACTGCCTTCTGAACGATCGTGTCTATACATATTTTTGGGATTACCTGCTGCATTTGCTTATTATGTGGAGTATAGTTTCGTCTCTTCGTCCAAGGGGTCTGCATTTTCTATTTTCCCTGTGTGTTGTCGATTCTTGTTTTAATATGTTAGGTTCTAATCGCGTTATCTTGTAAAACTGCTATCACGAATTCAGTTTCTCTATTAAGGTGCCTTTTCGTAAACATGTCCAAGCGTTTTCGTTAGTCATCGTTATGAATCGTTTGTGTAGATGTGTTTTTCTATGTTGTTCATTTTTTCAGTGTCTCACGCAACGGTAATTATCCTTTCCATGTTCTGCATTATATATTTTTCTAATTCTTTTTCCGTGTCATTCATACAGTCTTGTATACACACCAATCCTCTTTTCCCGTCTATCATTTTCACATAAAGCCGGCAGTATCATCCTTTGGGTGCAGTGCATCGTCCCTAGTAATAAGTCTCCTGATCTTTTGGTCGGGATATCCTGAATCGTCTTTGATCCAACATAATCGTTTGATGTATATTACTAGTGACACTGCGTTTGTGTTTATTGATATTATTAGGTTTATACTATATATTTTTCTTTATAGGAGTTTTCATCTTTCCATATATACCTTTTAATTATCTCTATTATTTCTGTTCCTCTGATGGCGTTTGCTCAGACTACTTAAAAAAAAATTAAGAGGTATCTTCACCTAGTGCCCTGTTCTTCGTTTGGTTGGGTTATTCCATGCTTTCCCTTGACTTCAGCTTTCTCCTTTCTCATAGCTAGCAGTGTGCATTTTTATATACCAATTTTATTCGGATTTTATTGGCTGAAGAGACTGGGTCTGCTTATTTATGTCTAGTTCTTTATTGGGTTTTGCAAACAGTTTCTGTTCGTCCACGTATTAGGTAGGTTATTCATTCATATGTATTAATGAGCGTGTATCTGACTTGGCTATGGTGAACATTAGTTGCGATAGGGAATCCCCTTGGAAGGTGTGTGTTTTAAATTTTAATCATAATTATGTATGGCCTCTGAACTGCCCGTTCAAATTCGAATGTCATAATTGCATATTCAGTGAAATTGGTAAGCTTGCTTTGTATTTTGTACATTCTCAGGCATTCTATTATCCATGCTTACACGGCGTTCTCATACGCTTTTTTTTAGTTTACCCGTCATGGATATTTTATTTTTTTCTACTTTTTACCCCCTTCGGCATTTTCTGGTCTATATATATATGAGATCACGTGTTCTTTTTTTTCTATTTGGCATCCTTTCAGTCTTTCGGGGAGTAATCCGCGATTATAGAAAAGAATGGTAAAATTGTTTTCCCAGTTGTGCACTCAGTATTTGTAACATTATAGTAAAGCGGAGTATATAAGTCTCAAGTTGCTACGAGGCGCGATCTTTTACTGTTGATTATTATAGTGAATTCCTACATTTGATTATCCATTAATATGTCTTTTATGTAGAAGTCGTAATTTTTTGGAATTATTATGTGTATATTCCGTCGGAAGCTGTTACTTTCTAGTTTGCCACTTTTCGTAGCGTTTTCTCAAGTTTTTTCTTGCCGATTTCATTCTCTGTCCATTCTTCGAGTTGTTGTTAACTATACTTTCATCCTTCTATTTTATTGTGGGCTTGTCACTTTCCCTATATCTTACTCTGATAGCGTTTTTTTTAATTTCGTTTACATTTTGATAGAATCCCTTGTTTTAAAAATTCCTTTTTCATTGCACTGTTTCGATTTATATCCGTATCGTCTACATATCAATTCTTTTGCTATTTTTTTTTTGCTTCAGTTCTTCCTATTTCATATTTAACCACCTCTAGTTTTGCATCCTTTTCTTTTCGCTTTCATTTTGTTCATCGCTTTGATTTCTTTCATAACATTTTTTTTTCATCTGTGTTCAAGCCTTAGTTCCTATCGAGTTTTTGTCGAACTATTTTTCCTTGTCGCTTTCCTACTTTAAACTCCACAGTTACTGTTTTGAAACCTACGTAAATTCATATTAATTTTATTATTTATGTCGGATTATTATTCTCATGTTTTCATCTTTATTGGTTGTTGTTTTTTTTTCAACTCTTCCTCTGGCCTTCGTCAGGTGGTAACTGCGACGGATTGGAACTTCGAATCTCCTAACTGCATTCTCATCAATCACTACCATCCGTAGTTGTTGTTGCCTCACCACGTTTTGGCCAAGTAAACCTCTGGCAAGCTTTGGGTAGGATTGCAATACCTATCTTTAGAAAATGTCAATCTGGAATCGTAGAGATTCAATGTCTCGGTCAACTGCGCGCGGGCCCCGAAGGGCGATCAAGGTTGGATTCTTTGATCTTATAAATCCACGTTTATTATTTTATTATCTGATCTTCCATAGTCGGGTTCGTACCGATTTGTATATATATATATATATATATATATATATATATATATATATATATATATATATATATATATATATATATATGTATATATATATATATATATATATATATATATATATACATTCTTCCTTAATTGGAATTCGTTTTGGGGATGAGCATTATATATATATTAGTTTTATTTTTATTTCGGACTATTATTCTCATATTTATTAGTTGTTGTTTTATTTCACGACGTTTCGCCCAACTATTCCTCTGGCTTCGTCAGGTCGTAACCACGACGGATAGAAACTTCTAATCTCCTAACTGCATTCTCAGCAATCACTGCCATCAACTAATGAATGAATAATTGAAATCCTACCCAAAGCGTGCCAGAGGTTTACTTGGCTAAAACTTGATGATACGACAACAACTACGGATGCTAGTGATTGCTGAGAATGCAGTTAGGAGATTCGAAGTTCCTATCCGTCCCGGTTACCATTTGACGAAGGCCAGAGGAATAGTTGACCGAAACGTCGTGAAAAAAAACAACAATCAATGAAGGTGAAAACAACAACTAATAAAGATGGGAATAATAGTTCGAAATAAAAAATAAAATTAATATATATAATGCTCAACTCAAAAATTAATTTCAATTAAGGAATAAAATATCTACGTAAATTCAATATTTAATTTGTTATAATATCTGTGGAGATGCATAGACAGGAGATGTTTACCTTCTCTGTTTTGCTTTTTTAAGTTTTTGCACTCTTGATTTTAAATGGCGGGATTTTTCTTCGTTATGATGTTTTCCACTCCAGCTACTTCATTTTCATTTAGTTCCGGTGTTTCATATAGTTTGGTTTCCAGGTTTACTGTACCTGATGGTTGCTGACCTTTTACATGTGGAGTTTTTGTGTGGCTTTCAGTGAGGTTTTTTTTTGGTCTATCATTTGTATTTTGTTGTACATTTTATATATTTTAGATTTGAAAGTCAACTTACCTTGAGAATAAGTTTTCGTTTGTCCAAAAGTCTTTGTTCTGCTGTATCATAGTCAGTTGACATATCCCACAAATCTTCCATGCGTTTCCGATATTTTCTTTCTGTGAGGTGACTACTGTAATAGTAATGTGTTACAAATCTATTCTCCTCTGTAATTCATTTCTTCATTCACGTTTTTTTTAAATTTTGGTCAATTAAGTTATCTTGCGTTTTATCTATACTAATTTGGTACCTGTACTTAGAGGGGTAATACATCTTACACATGTTATTGCGTAATGATGAAATCCAGTAATGTTCCTTAAAGTATGAGTGACAACAAATATCCCCAGATTTCCAGTACTGTCCACCTCCACAAATTATCAGTATTCTCAACCTCTTAAAATAACCCTTGCAAATGACTATTCGTTTACGGTTGACTTCTCGTTAACATTAGTGATCACGAAAGTTTTGTGACAATTATCCTACGCAAGGTCCCACCACTTTCCGCACTACTCCATTTCAAAATCTGGCCAGTGGTTTTAACTCTTCAGTTATATTCTCATTAATTATTATTATTATTATTATTATTATTATTATTATTATTATTATTACTATTATTATTATTATTATTATTATTCATGTTAATATTCTTGTTGCTATTATTATTATTATTATTATTATTATTATTATTATTATTATTATTATTTAGAACATTACGTCATTTATATATCACATTGAAATATAGTTTCCTTAAGGGCACCTTTCATTATTTCTAAGATGCCATTCAAGTACTATGTACGTCACACCAAAAAAGGGTGTACCGAAAAACGGGACAGAGGTTAATAGGTATCCAAGCATGCAGACAAAGACCTGGGGTAATTCCGTGCAAACCTTTTTAGCAATCGACAAATAATAACGCTTAATTCCCTGTGAATATTCCCCTGCGTTTTATTTCAATAATCGTTTCCCATTTTAGCCAGTCATTCATCTTGATAGGCAAATACATCAAGGTGTGGCGGGTTGGCGAATGATTATAAAACTTCTTTTTTCAAATTTTATTTTAAGAACAGTTTAATTGCCCTATGCGTACGCAAATATACGTGACGCTTTACGTTGTTGTATTCATTCACGCAAAAACTAATTTAATAAGGAACGTAATTTAATAATTTAAGTTTATCAGAATAAAAAATAAATAACGACTATTAGGAGTACGGTAGAAATGGTAATCCTTGATTGTTTTAGATTGGAATAGAAATGTTTGAGGAGTTGTTAAAATACTTAAAGAAATATTCGAAATATCTAAATTTTGCGCCCTCGATATAACGTTTTATATAATATACTATATATATATATGTATATATATATATACATATATACATATATATATATATAGTAAGTTATGTTTAGAACTTAAAGTGTGTCTGTGAAAAATATACATAACTCACAACTTTTCTAGTATTTATATGCTCTCATCTGCTGATAAAAGTATTACCAATATGTTTATCGGCAGAGGAACCGCTGGTACATATGCTTAATGAACACATAATTGAACGATATTATATTTGACAAAGTGTAATTTGTATTCTAGTAAAACGCGTGATATTTTCTTTGTTTGGAAATTTACAATAAAACTCAACATGAGAACTTTGATGATCAAAGTTATGTATCTCTAATGTCATACAACTAATGAAATAATTATTTAAGAGTTTTATATTCCTCTTCGTTTGGCTTTCCAAGTTGATTCATATAATTATCGGTCTGGAATTTTTAATAGAATTGTGTTTATATTATCTATTATAATATACACACACACATATATATATATATATATATATATATATATATATATATAAAGAAAGTGTGTGTATGTCTCTCTGTGCGTCTGTCTGTGTGTACACCTTTCCCCACACAATAACTCTGTAAATTTTCAGTCTACAGACTCGAAATTTGATATACAGGGTATTGCCATTTGGGGAACTCTTTATAATCTGTTTCGGCCAGGAATGTAGCTGTCAAGGGGTCAAAGTTCAACGATTGGACCTTCGAGAACTCTATCAAATTCTCAGCCAATTTTGGGTCTAAATCCTTTTGATTTTTTATATAGTTTCCTTGAACATGGATCAAACGTAATAACTTGATTTGAGCACAAAACAATAAATGTTAAGGTGACATAATAGGGGTCAAAGTTTAAAAAAAATTGACTGTTTCGGTCTCTACCAATTTACTCATACAATTTCTGGTCTAAACATTTATAACTTTACATAAAGGGTATTAAGAGATAGGGCAAGCATTTTAATCGACTTGAGTCGACAATTTGAGTTACCGTTATATAAATGTGTGCATGTAAGCATGTCTGCCCAACCTTTTCGACAGTGGCGACGTATATTCACCCGATCAGTTTCGTTTTGAATGTCGACCTTTCAGACGACAAATATCGAAAAATTGGCTAAAAACATTAATATCTTCACATTAATCTAGGCATTTTCTACAGGGACGGGTCGCTTTTCACGGCGATATTACGAAATTCATCCTCTCCTTTCGTTGTCTAGTCTTAATTAAAACCTACCTCATTTCCGGTTTGGCGGTGGTCGTAACGGAAAATACGTCAGATTTTTTCCTATTCTTTTCCTCCTTTGGGGTACGGGTTCGAGCCTGCCTTCCTACTACCACTATTTTCTGTGCTTAACATACATCTCCAAAAACTCGGGCAACGCCGGGCACCAATGCTATATATATATATATATATATATATATATATATATATATATATATATATATATATATATATATATATATATTAGCATTTAAAACAGTTAAAATAATATTATCTTAAGACTAGGTTGAGCCTGTCACCCGACTTTGCCCAATTGTAAATTACGCTTAAATATTATATTTCATTTGTCCAAATTTCATATACATTAATATAAAGTCGTGCTTCTAAAAGTAAGAAGAATATTCAGCTAGAATTAAAACCGAAAGCAAAGCATTCAAAGTTGGTGACGATACTACTGTACCAAGGTGAGCCGCATATTAACTAATCAAAAATAAACTAAGAGAAATGTAGAACATCTATAAAACTCTTTTCCAATTTTGACACCTTTTGAACCCTTAAAAACGTGTTTAGCCATAGAATAGTTCATAAAGATACAGAACAGAATTTGAGGGCCCTACCGCTGCTCTACGACTTTTAGTTTCAGTTGAGAGAGAGTTTAAAAATATGGATACAGACAGGCATACTGAGTTTTATAAATTAGATTTATTTCAATGTTACTGCAAACTTGATCATGGGAAGTTTTTGAAACTACAGTTTCGTATAGTTTTGAATGCAAGATACAACTGAAGTGAAATTGAATAAAGCCAATATTTAACACAAACCATATTGTTGCAAATTAAATCTTTATCTTGCTTGTGACGCCATATTTATTGTGGCATTTTGTATTTCATTTAATAACATGAGTTGGGTTGAAATAGCTTTAAATCGTAGCATCTGCATAAGAAATTAATTTGTGAGAAACATTATTTAGACACCTAAATCGCAAGCAAATTTTATTTTCCATGGGAATATATTATCATCTGATTAAAAATAGCATCAAGCAAATATTGTATATGTCATATAAGAAAGAATTATAGCCGGTAAATATTCATAAAATGAGAACTGGAAAAAAATTGAAACAGACGATAATACAAATTGAACGCCTCAACTCAGCAATAAGCTTACTGTAATTCTGTTTAGTTAAAAAGATTTAATACGAAAATATATGCCCAATAAAACTATCCGTTACGTTTATGATTATTTAACACCAGCCATTACACGGATACACAGGTAGCCCAGCTCATAATTCTACTTTTCTAAGTCTGATAATTGCCAGACAATTCTTTGATGAAATGTATCTCTAACACATTTCCTATAACGTCGTTTTATTCGTATGTCTTTAATTGTTGCGGCAATGGATGTTTGAATGTTGCCAGTTTTATACCTTGACATTTTCTCTGCCGCTTTACTGATATTAGTACTGGCCTTTACATTGAATTGTGGCAGCTTAATTCAGCAGATGTTTAATACCCTGTACAATGTTCAAGGGACGGGCTAATTGTTTGATTCAGAACGTTCTGTCAGCTGTCATTCAATATTTGATAAGGATGCGGCCTACCTTATTTTTAACAAATCTGATTCTAAGTTTGCTTAATCAACTCATGGTTCTGGAGTTAGCATATGAATAAAATCACACTGTTATGCATCTTGGGTTGTTGCTCAATAAGGCAAAAATATAATACCAGACATACATATTATACTGCATACGGTGCACTAATCTCAATATCTTTTAGATTGAAAAAATTATGACAACTTTACCCATCACTGTTGTAGAACAAATACAAAGGTACATATTCTCATTCTTAAAAGACATCAGTAGGTGTAACAACAATAACATTAACATTGACATACGAGTCACAGAGGGGAATTTTTGAAGGCTTCGAATTATTTAAATAGCTTATCTATCCCAACTAGGAATAAACCATAGCGCAAACACCATATTTCTTATTGAATACTCTCAATTCAGCAGCTACCTCATCGCATAACCAAGACACCACATGTAATTATTTAGCTAAATTATTATATTACCATATTATTCACTGATATCTATCTAAACGTAAACAATTAATGTCTGTAGATATAAAAATCCTTAATATTTATATAAAATATAATAGGTATCAATTCTATAAAGAAGGTAAAACTGACACCTATTTACGTAATAATAAACAATCGGTGAACTTTACCGAATATGTTATTACAATATAAATAATTGTTGAACATATTTTATTGTTGAATACTAAAAAATATACTTAATGCGTAATATCTTAATATATTATCGAATACATAGGATTACAATTGATTAATTATATCTGCACTAACAGAAGAGAAACAGTTGGAAGCAATTTTATAATTATTTTGCTTGAGCGTTTATTTGTTTAATAAAAATATAAATGGAAACAAAATGAAATATAACTAAATAAAAACAAATAAATAAAAATAAATATACTTAATACATGTTTTGTTATCTATGAAATATTTCGACGTTGCCATTCCGTGACACTTAAGGCAGTAGATTCTGCGAGACTAAAAGCAGTAATTTTTATGAGCGTTAGAGTAAATAATTTCACAATCAATATTATTGTATATTGGCTAATAGATAGTGTGTGCTAAGGCATGAATAGCACTTGAGAAAGTAGGCATGCTTCCAAAATACCAAGAAATATAGATGCTTGATTAATTCTCGAATAATTTTCTGTATATATTTAGTTTTTCTTTTCCATTTGCTTTGTTAGTTTAATTAGAGTCTTTTGTTTGAGTGTTTGGCTATTGACTAATATTAATAATATCAAAAGATGGGATATTACTCCGATTGGTTTTGTACATTGAATAGATACAACAACTGTCGTGAGACATGCAATAATTTATCCTAAAATTTTCATTTCAAATCGAAACATCAGACTTCCTGTGACTTACCTGTAATTATAATAACACTTAATTGGAAAACACAAAGATAGGGAACGAAAACGTACCGAACTAATGTTAAGCTATAAATGGAAGGTCTGCATATAAATTATTGGGCGAATATATGTACTTATACAATACCAAACATGCATTTACAAATATATATATATATATATATATATATATATATATATATATATATATACTCGGGTTTTTTTATTCAAAAGTAATAGACTAGTGAATTCAACGAGGTTGTTAGATAGTGCTCAATAAAAAGAGCCGATAATTATTGTTTATTGTTATATAAACCTGTTTACATACCGCTGCTACAAACAACCATTTGTTTCAATCAAACAACAGTTATCATCAGACAGCGACTTGACTTGACTTGGATTTTTTTTTCTTTTTTTATTAGGTAGGAACTCTTTAAAGGTTGGAGTTGAAAAAAAACCCTTGAAACACAGAACTTTAATTATGTAAAGAGGGAGGGGCAATCTAAAGAAAACTAATACAAAAATATAATGGAGAGAGAACGATGATCATTATATATAGATATTTGTAACAAAATAGACAAGAATAGTAAAGAAATAACTGATAGACTTAAAATTAGTAATAGAGTGGGAATTTTACAAAAAAAAAAACAGTATATATTTTGCTTAAAGACAATACGATAAATTTCGAAAATAAACCTACAACTAGGCTAATTAATTCTACGAAACCTGAAATTGGTAAATTAAGTAAATACATACTAGAAAGAGTTAACTATCAAATTAAATCAACATATAAACTAAATCTATGGATTAATACAGCGGATACCGTTAAATGGTTTTCCAATATACAAAATAAAAGGAATTGTACTTTCTTACAATTCGACATTATGAATTACTATCCCTCCATATCTAAGGAACTTTTCGAAGAGGTGATGCAGTTTGCTAAACTCCTGTCTGATAAACAAGACACTGAAATTGAAATTATACTGGCATGTAGAAATACTACATTGATTAGTGGAAATGATCAGTGGTTGAAAAAAGATCAAAATGATATGTTTGACATTTCCATAGGTTCTTTAGATTCTGCTGAAATGACAGATTTAGTAGGTCTATTCATACTATACAACTTAACCAAATACATTAATGTCATGGATATAGGCTTGTATTGTGATGATGGACTGATGATCATTAAGGAATCAAACGGCCCTAAATGTGAAAGAACCAAAAAGATTATCTTAAATGAATTCCGTAGAATTAAGTTAAAACTAGATATTATATCAGATGTTAAAACGCTAAATCTTTTGGATGTGAACTTTGATTTAAGGAAAGGCATCTACCAACCATATAGGATTGAAAACTCAAACCCAATTTATGTACACCCCCTATCAAATCTCCCAAAATCTATCATTAAGCATATCCCAAAATCCATTAATAAAAGAATCAGTGACAATTCTTCCAATCTTGAAACATTTAATAAACATAAATATTTCTAGAACAGGGCCCTTAAGGATAGTGGATACAAAAACACGCAAATTGAGTTAATAGAACACAAATACAAACAGAAACCGTAAAAGAAAAATCCTGTGGTGCAATCACCCTTTTAATTTGAAAGTTAAAACAAACCCATGAATGAAATTCTTAAACTTAATTAAAAAGTACTTCCCTATTAGTAACATATTACATAAACTTTTCAATAAGAATACAATAAAACTTAGTTATAGCTGTAATGAAAATCTTGAAAAAATAATTAAAAAACATAATAACAAAATATTAAACAAAAATAACACACCCATTGCTACCGAAGGATGTAACTGTAGAATTAAATCTAAATGCCCTTTTAAAGGAAATTATCAAATTACTTCTGTAGTGTACTAAGCAACTATTTCTACTGAGGAAAATCCTAACGAAAAAAATATTACATAGGAATGACAAATAACAATTTTAAAGAAAGATTTACCGGTCACAAGTGCTCTTTTGAAAATAATGAGTACAAAAATAGAACTTCCTTGTCTAAATATTACAATGAACTAGTAGAGCAAGGTTACTCCCCAATAGTAAATTGGAAAATTTTAAATAAAGCTTAAACCTGTTCATCTTCAAACTCCCCTTGCTACCTATGTCGTTATGAGAAATTGTTTATACTTACGCTTAGAGAAAGAGATAAATTATTAAATAAGAAGCACGAAAATTTAATTAATTGCAAACATTATAAAATCCATCTTTTAAGTAATTTAGTTTAGATATAAAATTTAAATAAATTTAAAACTGTCACTGATTTCTATAATATATAAAAATCCTATTAATATACTTTCTCCTCGCCTGATTTCATGCATAACTTCTCCTATCTTATATACCTGTGTGTCTATCTGGATATGTAAGTGTCTATGTGTTTATTTTATGATTGTGTGTACTTATGTATATATATATATATATATATATATATATATATATATATATTATTTTGTACACCCACCTTTGTTGTGTATTCCCTTAATAATGTTTATTCAATCCATTTATATGCATTTATGTGTGTATGCATCTATCTGTACTCTTGTCAAATAATTTTTATTCGTTTGTATTTATATATGTGTGTTATGTGAATATACATATTTATGTGTGTATATATATATATGTGTGTGCGTTGTTGTATATTAAGATATGACTGTGTGCATATATTTGTGTATTTTTATGTATGTATGTGTATACATATAATTATATATGTATGTATATATGTATGTGTGTTGGTTATTTGTGGGTTTATACATATGTATTTTATTATTTTTTTAAAATTTTATTACTATCTACCTGTGTGTAGTTACTTTTGAGTATTTTGTCGATTTAATTACTTCTTTTGCCTGAATATATTTATATATTTATATGTAAGTGTACTTGTATCTATGTTTTTATTCATACTGTCTTGAATGAGTTAAATTGTGTTTTAAAATGACTTTATAATTATACTTAACTACCTTAAACTTTCAACTTAATAGTATAGAGTTACACATTTATTTATATATATGTATGTATGTATGTATATATATATATATATTGTATTCTTTTTATCTACATAAATATTAGTAGATTATTCTTTCTAATTATTAGTCGTATTTACTTTCTTCAATCCCCTTTTATGGCTAAATATGGTATATAAAAAAGATAATAAATATTAATTTTATTCTGTTTTATTATTATTATTATTATTATTATTATTATTATTATTATTATTATTATTATTACTATTACAATTACTATTATTTATATTATTACTATTATTATTATTATTAATAATAATAATAATAATAATAATAATAATTTTAATATATTGTTTCATCATTATTTTTATATATTTATTTAAAAAATGTGAAAACTTTAAGCTTATATCATTTAGTATAAAGGTGTTAATTAATTGTAGACGTATGTTTAAACTGCGTTGATATTACTCGTGGACGTATGTGAGATGATAAATATGTTAGTTGCTTACATTCGCTGTCACTTTTGATATGTACGCTTTTAACGCTAAGATTGTGTTTTTTGTTTGTGTTGTAATAACGCGTCTCGTCATTGTAATGTATAATTGTCCATAAATTAGTTGACACGCAGATTTTTTTCTCTTTTTCTCTATTCTCTTAACATTTTAAACTTCCCTTCCTATTAATTCTTACTTTCACTCTTTCTCTCTTTAACTATATTTCATCATTCTTTCTTTTCTCTTCTATCCCTTGTTTTCTTTTTAATAACCCTTTATATCGCTTTTTTTTTCTTTTTCTTCTCCATATTTTTTATTTTCTTTCTCTATTTCTTTTTCTCCTCCTCATCATTCTCTCTCCATTATATTTTTATTAGTTTTCTTTAGATTGCCCCCCCACTCTTTACATAATTAAAGGTCTGTGTTTTAAGGTTTTTTTTAACTCCAACCTTTAAAGAGTTCCTACCCCCCCAAAAATCCATTATTCATTGAACATTTGAATAGTCAAGTTGCTGCCTAATGATATCTGTTGTTTGATTGAAACAAATGACAGTTTGTAGCAGCGGGATGTAAACATGTTTATATAACAATAATGATATCTGTTGTTTGATTGAAACAAATGACTGTTTGTAGCAGCGGGATGTAAACATCTTTATATAACAATAAACAAGTATATATATATATATATATATATATATAATATATATATCATTCAACCACGGTAGTGGTTGAATATATGCTTAAGTCCGAAATTGAATGAATTGAGACACATTCAAACCCCCACAACTAATTCTGTTCGCAACCAAATTTCAAACAGGTTATATAGTTGGATAGAACACCTCATTAGCTACATTTTGAAAAAAAAATCGAAAATTGGTTCAGTAGAAAAAAAGTTACAACAAAATAGGTGGGTTCACAAACAAGAGATAAGTACATAAGTGACTAACGCTTTTTTTATTTTGCATAACTTTTTTGTATATAAATATTTTTTACTGCGATTTTGCCAATATGATATGTTAGCGTAACGGTTAGAGTACCGGGGGTTGGTGGAAAGATTTTAGGTTCAATCCCGTGTATCGTTTTTTTTAATAATTAAAAAACCGAACTTTTTTTTAATAACTAATTTTTTTTTACTCTCCTTATGATTTTATAGCAAAAAATGGTGAATTTATCGATTAAAAATATTAGTGAATTCTATGATATACATATTCTTTGAATGAACTCAAATTTTTTCGTTATCACATTTGATGAAAAATGTAGTCCCATTTTGGCAATGCGTCTGACCAATGATGCTTTTGAACCCGCGACCAGCACTGCGATGTCATCAGCATCAACCTGGGCATAAATATTCCTATTTTTAAACTCCTTTAAAAGAGGATTCAGCATAGAGTTCCATAGTAAAGGTGTTAAAATCCCACTTTGGGGGTTTCATTTAACTACTTCCCTTTTAACAGTTGTCCTCAGTAGTTCTACTTGAACTGCTCTGTGCCTCACCATATACTCAATCCATCGGATGAGTTCTGGTGGCACATTGAGTTCTCGTAGCGACTTGAACATACTACTGAAGGGTATGTTGTCAAAAGCTCCAACAATATCTAAAAAGACACCGAGTGCCATCTTCTTTTTTGTTAGTTTACGCTCTATACAGGTCAAGAATTCATGAACCTCGGTATCGGTAGAGACCCTGGCTCGGAACTGCTGTGATTGAATAATAAATATTGCATAAATGTGTGTTTGAGAGCTAATTTTTTTGACAATTATTAATAAATATTATAAATTTATATATCAATACAATAGCAATGCCTGGAAAAATCATGGATTATATGGAAAAATGCGCGCATGAAAAGTAATATTCTTAAGATTTTATTAAACCTGGAAAAGTAAAGGACAAGAAATTCAACCTGGAAAAGTAAAGAACAAGATATTCTAGTAAAGTAAAAAATAAGAATTTTTTAGACTTAAAATATTGCAGCTAAAAAGAATTAAATGATCCTAATTATTATATAATAAAATTATTAATTTTTATGTAAATTATAAAATTATTAATTCCATCTACTAACTAACTAACTAATGAATTAATTTTATTCAAACAATTTTCACTACATAAATATATGCAAATAATAGGGGGGAAATAAGTTCAATCCAGCGACTGACACCCTTTCGAACTCAACAATAAACAACAACATATGCAAATAATAAATAAAATATTTATCAATATTCAAATTTTATTTTTAGCTGCAATATTTTAAGTCTAAAAAATTCTTATTTTTTACTTTACTAGAATATCTTGTTCTTTACTTTTCCAGGTTGAATTTCTTGTCCTTTACTTTTCCAGGTTTAATAAAATCTTAAGAATATTACTTTTCATGCGCGCATTTTTCCATATAATATATATATATATTTTTATATATATCATGATAAATATCAAAGCAAACAAGAAGTAACTCACGGAAAGTTTAATTTTACAGAAATAATGTATTAACTAATATTTTCTAGTGAGAGCTTTTCACAGTAAAATAAATAGAAAACAGAAAATAGTAATAAGGAATTAATTAAAATGATTGTTTAAAATAATATGCAAACAGAGCTATATATTTTGCAGATGAATGCAGTTCCATTACCTCTACATAACAAAGTTGTATTTTCTTTTGAAATTAATAGAAAAATAGGGTTTAATATGAATAGCAATTATAAAAGTATAGATGTTCAAAAGAGAGAGTTTACTTCCAGTTGTTTAGGGAAGAGAGAAACGATATATAGTTAAAATATATGTTAGAATTGAGGGTAGAGTGGGAAAAAGGTGGAAAGATGGGCGGGCAATTAAAAATGGAATGAAAAGAGAAAGAAAATGAACCAAAATAGAAGGAAGAAAGAAAATAGCTGAGAGAAAGGCGGAGTGTATGGGAAGGTGGATATAAAGATGTATAAATATGTTCTTTAAAGAAAACGTTACAAAGATTTTCAGTGCTTTCGTTATAATGTTCATGCTTTTGAATGTCTAAAAACTTGATAGTCTATATACCGATGAATTTAGAGCATTTTGCTTTGTTGTTTTCTTGGTAATACTTTATGGTTGACAACACAAACGATGATATTTTTTCACGATCATGATAATGGTGTTACAAAAGGCGTCATTCACACTTGATTATGTCACACAGAGAAAAAGGAATGCAAAAAAAAACAGAAGAAGAGAAAGAGAGAGAGAGAAAGAGAGTGATGAATGCTAGTTACTAAGGTTTGGAACATATATGGTTATTTGAAAGCAGCAGACGCAGTAACTGTTTGATGGTGTAACATTGTAATAGTTAATGTGAATTAATTAACATTTTATGATCTAACGAGTAATTTGTATCAAGAATACAATTAAAAATTTGATGCATCGCTTATTTGGTACCGTGAAGGTCTTTACATGCATGTACATCTTAATTTGTCCAGAGTTGTAGACATAATACTTTTTTTTAATATTTAGTTTCATTACGCATTGTCAATTACTATTAACGTTCTAATGGAAACAACCAATGACATAACATATAGAATGATCTGATGTATAATTCTTATTTTTTTTAAATTGATTTTAATCAAGTTTTAACTGTTCTACTTGCTGTATTTAAAAGATAAATTATTTTGGGGGCCTATTTTTGTCTGCCACTAACAACAGATAGCTAACTTCTTCCCACAGAAAAATATTCTTGTGTCTAATTCTGCCTCGGACAGAAGCAGGTAAATAAAACCTTCATATTCTGTTTTTTTTTCTTATTGTGGTTCCTATCTATTTTCTTCCTATCTATTTTCTTCCTATCAATTTTTTCTCTTCGCCCTCTCTTATCGTCTCTATTTTGTTTACTTCCCCTCATATCTGTGATCACCTTTCAATCGTATTATTAATGTTTAATGCATTTTGTCGCCATATTTGCCTTTTACATTTTTCTTTATATTCATTATTATACTCTTATTTTTATTGATTTCTTTTGCAATGTTTTTACTATTCGCTAAGGTGCTATTGTCATGGCGACAATTTCACTTTTAAATGTGAGCTTTTATATATTTTTTATTTTTTTTGGAAAATGGATATATTTTCTTATTTGCTTAACATTTTAATCTTCAGCTTCAGAAAAATGTACTCGATTTTTTTTCTTTCATTATGTTTACTTTTATTACAACACTGAAAGCTTTACAGTTAAAACTACAAAACGATGCTTGTAACATTAAAAGCTGTGGTATATTTATTACTTTTAGAATAAAAAAAAAACGTACAAGGAAAGCTAATATATATCGTAGAGGAGACTAATTATAGATTCAAGTATATATATATATATATATATATATATATATATATATATATATATATATATATATATATATATATATATATATATATATATATATATATATATAAAATAAAAATACCAGCGGTGGTTGACGTTATGTTTGGAGAAAAATAGAAAAACCGAATGAAATTTTTAAAATAATCAACGTTTCGTCCCTATTTTATATGTATGTATATATATATATATATATATATATATATATATATATATATATATATATATATACATATATATATATATATTTATATATATATATGTATATATATATGTATATATAGATATATGTATATATATGTATACATGTATATATATATGTATATATATGTATATATATATATATATGTATGTATATATATGTATATATATATATACTAGCATCGGTTCCCGGCGTTGCCCGGGTGTTTGGAGGTGTATGCTGAGCAAAAAACAAAAAAAAAAAAACGGTCAATTTGTAAAACTTTGACTCCAATTATGACCCCTTAAAATTTACAGTTTCGGGCTTCAATCACGTTATTAAGTTAGTTCCAGGTTCAAGGAACCTATATCTGAAATTCCAAGTGTCTAGACCCAAAATTGTTGGAGGAGTTTGGTAGAGTTCTTAAAGGTCAAATCCTTGGAATTTGACCCCTTAACAACCAAATTTCTGGCTGACACCCGTCACATCGATTTTCCCAAATCTCAGTACCCGGTATTTCAAATTTCGAGTCTATAGACTAAAAATTGACAGAGTTATTGCGTAGGGAAATGTACACAGACAGACAGACACACAGACAGACAGACAGACAGACAGACAGACATGTTCACTTTTATATATATATATATATATATATATATATATATATATATATATATATATATATATATACAGTGATGATCATATTTATTGGCACGGTAAAATAAAAGTTAAATTTTGTCTTATAAATTCTAAAAAAGGGATTAAATTAAAGAAAATAACAAAGTATATTATGTATTTTTAACTAGCCTTTCCGATGCAGCAATCGGATTTTAGAAAAAATAAATAACAAAGGAACAACAAACATAATTGCAAAAAACCCTTGTTCAAAATTATTGGCACGATTTATTTAATAATAAATTGTATAGCCTTTGGTGTTGATTACCTTCCTCAGTCGCTTTTCATAGTTTACAACCAAGTTGTTGCACTCTTCAGTAGTAATTTTAGCCCACTCTTCCTGACAATAATCCTCCAATTGAATAAGATTCTTAGGCTTCCTTTGCATTACCCTAAATTTTAATGTCCTCCATAAATTTTCAATTGGATTAAGGTCTGGGCTTTGTGATGACCACTCCAAAACATTAATATGATTGTCCTCAAGCCATTTCTTAGTCAGTTTAGCCGAATGCTTTGGGTCATTATCTTGCATGAACCACCAACGACGACCAAGTGAGAGCTCTTTAGCAGAGCCTTTCAGGTTTTCATCCAATATTTTAACATAATCTTCCTTTTTTATGCTACCTGTGACCTTAACAAGTCGCCCTGGTCCAGAGGCAGCAAAGGATCCCCAAAACATCAAACTGCCTCCACCGTGCTTCACTGTGGGTATGGTGTTCTTAGGCAGGAAAGCTTCGCCAGATTTTCTGTAAATATAAGACACTTTATTATGGCCAAATAACTATTTTCGTTTCGTCAGTCCATAGAACACGTTTCCAGAATGCAACATCTTTATCAATATGACGTTTTGCAAAGGCTAGCCTTGCTTTCAGGTGCATAGGCTTCAATAAGGGAGTCTTTCTTGGACGACATGCTTTTAAACCAGCTCTCTTCAAAACTCTACCAACTGTATGTCGAGATACATTCACTCCAGAGGTGCTCTGTTCATCAACAATCTCCCCAACAGAGATCCTTGGGTTTTGTTTTACTTGTCGAACAATTTCCGTTCATCTCTTGGGGAAAGAATCCTTTTTCTCCCTCTACCCTCTAAACTCATAACGTGGCCTTGCGATTTGAACTTGTTTATTATGGCTCTAACAGTGGATTTGGGAAGGTTTAGCTTCTTTGAAATCTTATCATAGCCCTCCCCATTGGTATGGCATGCTACAACAAGCTTCCTGACGTCTTCGCTGTGTTCCTTAGTTTTAACCATGGCGATTGAAAATTATAATTTAGTCACTTATAACAGTTTAAATAAATCGCTATCTAAAAATTATCTGAAAAAAAATATTCACTGAATTAGCGTTAAACAAGCATAATATGGCTATAAAAAAGTTCAGAAAGCACGTAAACCGGAAATTGATTGATATTATACTGATACTAAAAGAAAACCAAAGCCGTGCCAATAATTTTGAACAAGGGATGTTTGCAATTATGTTTGTTGTTCCTTTGTTATTTATTTTTTCTAAAATCCGATTGCTGCATCGGAAAGGCCAGTTAAAAATACATAATATACTTTGTTATTTTCTTTAATTTAATCCCTTTTTTAGAATTTATTAGACAAAATTTAACTTTTATTTTACCGTGCCAATAAATATGATCATCACTGTATATATCGATTTGCAAAGTAAAGGGCATATAATACGATTCGGAACGGGATTAATGCAACAAGTATAAGCGAAATGGGTACATTAGCGTTTATTTTTAATTTCCTTGTTTTATGCATAGAGATATACTAGCATTTCAGCCCGGCGTTGCCCGGGTGTTTGGAGGTGTATGCTGAGCAAAAAAAAAAAGAGTATTTTTTTTTTAATTTGACCCCTATTATGACCCCTTAAAATTTATAGTTTCGGGCTCAAATGACTTTATTAAGTTAGATCCAGGTTCAAGGAACCTATATCTAAAATTTCAAGTGTCTAGACCCAAAATTGTCGGAGGAGTTTGGCAGAGTTCTTAAAGGTCGAATCGTTGAAATTTGATCCCTTAACAGCCAAATTTCTGGTGACACCCGTCACATCGATTTTCCCAAATCTCAGTACCCGGTATTTCAAATTTCGAGTCTATAGACTAAAAATTGACAGGGTTATGTCGTAGGGAAATGTACACAGACAGACAGACAGACACGTTCACTTTTATAGATATATAGATAGATAGATAGATAGACAAATAGATGAAACAAACATATATACGTATACATAAATATATATGGAAACGATTTTGTGTTCATTGTAAGCTTTTTACGCAAATATTTCGCAAGTATAAATCATGTAGAATATCTGCATGAATATAATTACCCGTAATAGTTAACTAAAGGTGATCACCCTATAAGAAAACTGAAAAAAACTAATAGGGAATTAATTAAAAATGAATGTTTAAAAGAATATGCAAATTAGTTAGATCTTTTGCTACTGAATGCAATTCGTTTACTCATATATAGGAAAATTGTATTTTCTTTTTAAATAAATAGAAAAATAGGGTTTTTAATATGAATATCACTACACACCAAAGGAAATCGGAATTATAGGTATATAGATAGATAGATTGTCGCTAATGTAACCTGCGACACATCAGAAAATTGCGAATATATATATATATATATATATATATATATGCATATATACAATCATGTCTGTATAGATATGCATATATATATATATATATATATATATATATATATATATATAGTATACGTAGTGTGTTTTAGGGCGGCTTATCTTTAATTGCCATCACCATTTTCGTCAATTGGAGATTTTGCAAATATCCGTTTTTTACAGTTAAGCTTCTTTTTTTATTCATCATGTAAACACTGACACCTAAGCAGCGTTTGCAAATTTCTAACAAATTTTATGAGAGAAATGTGTGATGAACAATAATTCCACGAAATAAACTTGTCAACGGATCACCTGCTTTGAGAGATTTAGCCCTACTTGATAATTTTCTGTGGAGAAATGTAAAGTTTCATGACTACACTGATATACCAAATATAATAGATCACCTAGAAGACAATATTCGACGCGTTATTAGCGAATACACTTGAACAATTTACTTCTAGATTACAGCATATATACGCGAAGTGTTTTTGTATCCACTATTTTTTAGGGCTGTTTCGTAGATACTGATTGACCTGTTAAATACATTTTAATTGCTCGAGTTATTCTTGAGTCTACTTATGATCGAATAAGAAATCTATTTATAACTGATAGTGGGTGATTGGACTTACGGTTTACGTATATTGCATTAGCGTTATCTTTTAAGTATGCTCATATGGTTTTATCTAAATTTAACGTAACGCCCAGGAAGTTTTTTTTTATTTTTATGTTAGCTAGTACGTCTACTTTTAGGCTGGATTTTTTTTTCATTTCTTTGTGTATATCTTTCTAAAAGTTATTCCTCTTGACCTTATTTGAGTATTTTATTATAGTTAGTCCATCATCTCTATATAGGCCAATATCCGTAGTATCAAATATACTTATGAAGTTATATAGAGGGTATAATCCCACAAGATCTGATGTCTCTGCATAATCCAGAGCACCCATCGTCAAATAAAAGAATGTGTCGTTTTAATTTGTATCCATTGGTTATTGTTATTTACTAGAACTGATTTTCTACATTTTTTAATAACGTGGATTCTCCCGAGGATATATCAGGGTATGTCTCGGAAAACTCCAGAGCGATAAAGTCAAGGGAGATAACTTAAAGAAAATATTCTGTGTAGCTTAACTGTCATATATATTTTTATAACTTACTACCTCGCTCTACTTATGTATTGAGCACTGTTGAAGTAAATACTTAAAGTTTATGCATAAAATAATATTTTCGTATATTTCTGTGATTAAATCACGTAGGTATACACACACATGTATACATGTATATATATATATATATACGAACTACCAAAAATACAAAAATCTATAAATCTAACGAGATAAGATATGCCAATAACATACAAAACTCATAATCAGGAATCCAAATCCCAATAACCTCATATCAAGACTCATAGAACAAGACCAGCATGCCCAACGAGCAAACTTAGCAACGTACTAGGAATTCTATTGCAACTCTCACCGATCTCGTAAGGAGTTACATAATAGACAACATTTACTTCTTAATATCCTTACCAAAAACCAGTAGACAATTGAACAATACTAGCTCCATCGACGTTGGTTGCCTATAGAGCAATACACCCCACAACCATACTGGATAAATAAACATACACAAACATTGCACTAACCAATTTGTTATTGACAATATAGATATAATCATCAACAAAAACTCCTACGAATTCAATAATGATAACTACATCCAAATACTAGGCACAGCAATAGTACAAGATTCTTGTCCAAGATTCTTTCCATAAATCTTGGTAGATATACATAGAATATTGTTTTATCCTCTGCGAAAAGAAGATAGAGTGCATCAAAGACGCCCACAATATACTACCTTTTCTAGAACTTCTAGAAAAAATTAAAAGCAACAACATTATCACAGACATTTACCACACATTAGAAACACCCACACATTTTTCCACTTCAAAAGCCATTAGCCCTAAAACATTTTGAAATTAATACCCTATTCCCTCGTATGCAGAATTGGCATCATAGTCACAGACAAACATCTTGGATCGACCCGACAAAATGAACTGCAAAAAACCGTGAGGGGAAGAGGATGCCCACACAATTAGTACGCAAATATAGCGAACTGACAGAAAAAATCCAGTAGACCAACTAAGAAATCCTCCCCAAAAGAATAAAGAACACATTCTAGTATACGTCTCTACACACAATGCAAACATCCCAGAACTATTTACAGAGATGACAAAAAATCTTATCCTTCTCAGTTAGAACATAAACTAAACAACGTACTTAAAACAACAAAAATAAGAAAAAGCAAACCGCAACCCCCAAACTTAAAACACATCCTTACTACCTTTAACTCAATCAAAACACTACAAAAGTGATTACAAAATGCAACAAATAGCGATGTAAAGTTTGTGACATAATAATAGTGGAAAACATACAAACACCCAACACAAACACCAAAAATAAAATAATATTCAAACTGAACCTTCCGATATGTAGTGCATGCACTAAAATGCACAACATACAACAAATCTTACATAGGCGCCAACAAAAACCGAAGCAATAGAGTTGCCTTACATAAGAGTAACATGAAAATCGCAAAAAAAGATACTTCTCTGTTTTAAAATACGTACGTGCATGGCGTGTAAATAATTCAATATAATGCACATCTTCCAACTCGACAATTACTTTTATTTATTTACGTAGGAAATATATCACAAATTGACTCCTGTATTAAATAGAGCTTAAAATCAACACTTCCAAAAACAAAACGCAAAACACACTTACACATATGCATATGCTTGCATACACCACCACACATAATCTAGAACCGACACACAAAACACACCTACGCATACACAAATGTAGGTCCACACACAAGTACAACATTCCTCTTATCTCATATTGAAGAGTATCGACTCGTCTTTACTAAAAGAACAACAACACTAAGAAATACCTGGGATCACAGTGTAGCATCTGTACTTATTCTACAATTTACTTCTTCTGTCCTCGGTTAGTGGAGGAGAAATCCTCCATCGCTGAGAAATTGTTTATTCTTTTACCTCTCCAGTGTGCTTTCTCTTGAGAAACAAGCTTTTCCTCACACTAAAACCGATCCTGTTTCTAACTCTTCCCTCGTGGAGAGAGAAAATAAGAACACTGAGAAATAATTTATTTTCATTTCAATATCGCTCCTGTATATCAACAAGTAAAATTTTAAAATTATAAATATTATGAATAACCCATTATACTAAAACGAATATCACAATGGAAAAAAGTTACAATCTTAAAATCAACAATCAATGATAATCCCACTAACATGACAAATCACCACTACACGGGACACCTCAACACAAGTAAGAAGAAAATAAATAAAATAGAAAACTAAAAAAGCAAACAACAACAATATTCAGTGACCATGAACTGTCCCAAGCAACGAAGGGAGGGGGGAAAGTATGCGAACATTTAGAGAAATTAAGACACAAATCTTCCCAATTCTTAAATATATCTTCTATCATCAGAATGGACAACGAAAATACTACTTTACATTTGAAATGTATCACATATATAATATATATAATATTTTAAAACTTTCAGAAGAAATAATTATTAGAAAAACAAATTTATAAGAGATACTATGTCTGTAATGAAGAAGCGATTTGCATTTTAGCAGCGTAAATTATGTGACTAACCAAACAATACACAAATAAAAAGTAGGTGTAAATATAGTCAGATACAACCTGAATCAAAATTAAAGAAAATGAGAAATTTTCTGGATAGAATTCAGGCTTTGAGTGTATAAAAAACAACAGAAAATATGATCGTGTAATTGTTTCGAAGACGCTCCAAAATCGAAAATCTTTGCATCGTAGCAGACTTATCAGTATCTTGTCGGTATTTGTTCCAATTCATTTCACTTTTTAGATGTTAGCTAGATTTAGGCTTTAATGCAGAATTTTTGCATGTACAATTACCCATGGTAATTGATGATAGAATTCTAAGGATTAGAAGTACGCATTAACAGAAGCTAACTTATGTGTACCAAATGTACGACTATATATTTGTGTCACTTAAACTTAAATGTCATGGTAATTTTTTTCTAAACATGAGTCTGTAACATCGCGGAAAAGTAACAATAAAAATCATAACAATCCATGTCGATATCTTGTGTATAGTAAACAATGAGGCCATAAAATGTTAAGTTATGAATATGAGCTTGAGCAAATTTTATTTGGTTTAATATGCATATAATAACATTTCGTGTGTATTGAGCGGTCATATCAAATTAGCTGTCACGTGTTCATTTTTGTATGAATGTCTCCATTTCGGAATAATAGAATTTTATGGTTAAACAGAAAACAGAGTTACGAGGCTAAACCCAAAATATACTTTTGACTCTCCGTAACTACAGTGACATGTTTGGTACGTTCATATATATATATATATATATATATATATATATATATATATATATATATATATATATATATATATATATGACGGACTCTGCTGCCAGTTTCGAAAAATAAAATTCCGCGAATACAAATGTGTTGCTCGGAAATCTACACAAATAATTTGTTTATAGTTTGGAAGACTTTGTATGGAAACAGCATTTTTTGTCGATGCATATGACTGGTACAGGACAGAGTATACAGTAGACTGCAGCGTTTTACATCAAATTTAGACGTCTTATCGTTGTGCAACTCTCAGTTAATCAATGCGGCCCCAAATAGCAACCCATCACCTAACCTTTCCAAATGGTCGCCAACTTGTTAGTGGGCAAGTTCAGCATAACTTAAATTCGTTGATCTAGCGTGAACCGGTATGTCAATGTGATTGCGCCGTATTTATCTATCTATCTATCTATATATCTATCTATCTATCTATTTATATATATATATATATACACACATATCAAATTCATTGAATTTAAAATTTATGACGCGAAATGTTTAAATTTCAAATCAAAAGATTTTTATTATTCTATGTAAGACAAAGAATATATTTTAAATATAACTCTTATTCTCTAGGATTTCGATGCCTACTATCTCTTCAGAGGAGAAAATATTAGCAAATAGTTATTGTGGTTTACACATCTGAAGAGATGGTAGACATCGATCTCCTTAGGACAAGGAGTTATATTTCAAATGTATTCTTTGTCTTACATAAAATAATAACAATCTTTTGATTTGAAATTTAAAGATTTCACGTCATAAATTTTTAAATTCATTGAATGACTAACATTTTATTTATGTACTCTATCAGGTATATCGAGCCATTTTTATTTAGTACTTATAGAATATTACTGCCAATAATATTTTGTAAGATTATAATAACAGGTTTCCATACCAGTTGATTGTTATATAAGGTTAATCTGAAGTATATATATATATATATATATATATATATATATATATATATATATATATATATATATATATATATATACTAGCGTGACCTATGGAAATTCAAAAGGGGATTTATTCTTCTATTATATGAAGGGCAAAAGTCTGTTTAAATATATGTATGTATATCTGCTTTAAATTTCCACAGAAGAAAAAGATTTTCAGAAGATCGGTAGCGTTTTGAAGCTTAGTTCTTCGGGCGTCACAAATCGAGAAAGTGGCTAAAAACATTAATTCCTTCACCCTCAACTGAGCACTGGTCTGCTGGGACGCGTAGTAACAATTGTTCTTTCATGACAATTTAGTCAAGCGCGTATGCGCAAGACATGTTCTTTCTTAAATTAATTCAAATATTAAAAAACGATCGAACTTCGGTCACGCGATCATGGACGAGTCCTTATATTGGCAGCGTCGTTATCTTAAGATTGCACGTTCGAGCCTAGATATTAGATGTATTTTTTCGATTTTTAAAGTTTTAATATTAAAACAGAGGTATGCATTCCATTTTAACGTTCGTTTTTTAAATTTTTCCATCAAGTCTTTTTTTTGTTTTTGTTTTTCCGATGTTTGAAATAAGTTTTAACATTTAAACAAGGTTATTTATGCAATTCCTTTTTTGTTCCTTTATTCTTTATTGTGGATCACGTAAGCTGTTTTTTTTTGTTTTTTCGATATAAAAATGTTATAAAATAGAGTTATTACGTTCGCTTTTTAAAAATTGTCTATATTGTTTGTATTTACCCTCCCCTCAAATCTTACCACACCCGTGCAGCGTCGAGTGCACCTGTTTGTATATAATATAGTTATGTTAACAGTCTGTATATGTTCAGTGTAAATGAAAAGGCCCTGGTGTTATTTTAACGCTTTTGTTAAAACTGAAAAAAGTATTTATCTAAGCTGGCGTAGACCGATCGTAAATTACGTTTTAATATGGAATGTTAATTCTTGTCAATTTCGTATTTATTATTATAGAGTTAATGTTCTATCGATTTTATGTTTTAAAGTGTTTCGATTTCAAAAGTTAAAAAAAAAACATATCCATATAAGTTGGACGCATCCGCTTGAATTAGAATCGAAAAAAAAACTTTTGAATATATATATATATATATATATATATATATATATATATATATATATATATACATATATATATATATATATATATATATATATATATATATATCAAGAGAGAGAGAGAGAGAGTGGGGGGAGATAGTTTAAGTTCCTTCAGCTATAATCGAACCGAAACCAAAACGTACGAAGAATTCTTGATAAAATTATTTATAAACAAAGCTGACTTTAATACCATCAGCTATAATCGGAACGGAAACCAAAATTCATGAAAAATTTTGGTAAAATGATTAATTACGAGAAATGGAAGTCCATAATTATTAAACGACAGCCATTTGGACGTAAGCCTACCAAACAATATTAATAACACGCACGCTATCCTATTAGTATATTGATAATATTAGATTAAGGGGAAATTTTTTAGGATTTTTTCTTATTGATTTTAAATGATTTGCTTTCAAATAAGGTTTCGTTATAATCGCTTTACTTTATATGTCACTTTAAAGCGTTTTTCCACCCAATCAATTGTTTAAATTACAATCGTTTGGAAGTAATGATGTCTTCTTTTCAGAACGTTTAATACAAGATAAAAAAGTAGCAAAATCGCAAAATTTTCTCATTTTAATTTAAGCTAGGCCGAAAAGGTGCTGACACAGCTCGCGATATTAACGAAGTATTTTACGCAGGAACCATTTCTGAACGCACAGCGCATTAGTAGTTTCACAATAGTTAATTTTGTCGCAGCGACGAGAATCTTGAAAACGCCGAACGTAGTTGCCAGCCATGGGATGTTAATGATTGATTAAGAGCCTTAGTTAAAACCAATGCATGCACAACTGTTCGAGGATTGGCAATCTAATACACCCTTTCTATACGACGATTTCAAACCATTTTAGAGAGATTGGAAAGTAAAAATACCCTTGATAAATGGGTGAAAAATGTGTCAACGTAACTCCTTTTACGAAACAATAAAATTCCTTTCTTGATGGTTGTTATTTACAATGTAAAGTTGGTTCTTTCCGAATAACGGCGACACTCAGCTCAGTGGTTAGCCGCCGATCCAGCTGTACAACATTTACCAAAGCGAAAGTTTATCCGAAAGAATATCATACTGAATGTATGTTGTTTTTTTTATTGGTCTCATCCATTCCATTTTTTTATGCAGGCGAAACCATTATGGATGAGAAGTACTGTAAACAAATTGAGTAAATGCATCAGAAATTGACTTCGACAACACTCAGCATTATTTCACGGAACAGGTCCAATTCTCTTCCACGACAATTCCCGACCGTGGGTTCCAAACCGACCTTGCAGAAGTTGAACGAATTAGCTTTACATAAAAATTAATAATTTTATTATATCATAATTAGGATCATTTAATTCATTTTTATGTAAATTATAAAATTATTAATTCCATCTACTAACTAACTAACTAATGAATTAATTTTATTCAAACAATTTTCACTACATAAATATATGCAAATAATAGGGGGGGGAAATAAGTTCAACCCAGCGACTGACACCCTTTCTAACTCAACAATAAACAACAACATATGCAAATAATGAAAAAAATATTTATCAGTATTCAAATTTTATTTTTAGATGCAATATTTTAAGTCTAAAAAATTCTTATTTTTTACTTTACTAGAATATCTTGTTCTTTACTTTTCCAGGTTGAATTTCTTGTCCTTTACTTTTCTAGGTTTAATAAAATCTTAAGAATATTACTTTTCATGCGCGCATTTTTCCATATAATATATATATATATATATATATATATATATATATATATATATGTGTGTGTGTGTGTGTGTAAAGGGTTCGTGCGAAGGGTTTGTGCGTGTGTGCATATTGAGCAATTTGTAACCTTTTTTTATTTCTGAGAATAGACATTCTTGTTTCTTAACTCTTCGACACAATTTTCTATGTTTGCAAATATCTCTCGTTAACACTTCCAACAACATTTATCGTCTATGAACTTTACAAAGTGAACAAATCATCACCATCAAACAACGCCAATGAAAAAGCTGTGATATTTTATCCAAAGTTTCTTATAGAAACGAGTGAATTGTCTGTGAAACTTTCAGATCTAGACATATTCACACCGTCTTCAGTGAGTTTTACGCTATTCGTTTACAATTTAGTCGACATAGCTATTTTTGCTGTTTTTATATCAAATTTTCATATAATTAGCACATGCATTATGTATACATATTTTCTATTTCGAAAGATGCGCGTGTTATTTACACGATGCGATCGGGTTTCCTTGTAATATGTAAAAATTTAACTGTGTTCATAGGATTATAACATCGATATTACTTTTTATAAATATAAACACACCGTAACAAATTTATGTCTTAAAAATATTTGCAAGCTATCATCTGAATTTGCTTTATAAATTTAAACAACAATATTGAGTGTTAGATATTTAATAACCGATAATCAAAAAAGTTTACCGAAGGAAATTGTGAACATCTGTATTATCCCTTCTCTATAAAACGACTTCCTCACTTTCTGCAGAACACGATATTTCATCGAATCATGATTGTTAAACTCCTCTTTCTAATTGTATCATGTGTCTTATTGATCAAGAAATACATGCACATATGTTACCACACAACTACTTCTTCATAGGTGAACAGTGGTCATTACCCATTAGTAATCCTTCCTGATAAGAAAACAAAATGCATCTCAGCCTACGAAAAATATAGTCTATACTTTCTTAAATTTTATGACGAATGTATGCAGCTTTTACAATTTGTTTTGCATTAATTAAAAATCATATTTTAGCGTATATTACGAACGGGCAATGCCAGGTGACCGTCTGGAATATATATATATATATATATATGTATACATATATATATATGTGTATATATATGCGTGTGTGTGTGCTTTATTTTATTATCGTTTTATCTGTTTAGTTATACAGATGTTTCGTTTGCCGAAAAATATCTCTGATCCAGTAACCCCGTCAGCCCTTACAAAAATGGTTATTATTATTTGGAAGAAAGATTTTTGAGTAAATACGGAAAAAAAAGAAAGAAAGAGAACATATAATGGGAAGGGGGCGGAGATCGGCAATAGTTAAAAACTTTAGATTGTTGTGTGTGTTGGGGGTAGAAAATTCAGGTAGGCGCGGATAAAAATATAGGAATATAGGGAGGGGAGGGGAAAGAGACGGGGATAGGTCTGATGAGGCTGCTGGATCGTAGATATGGTCCGGCAACCGAAACATTTGTAACTAAACAGACAAAACGGTAATAACAAAATGAAACCCATATTTGCTCTGCAATAGTATTGAGAACTCTCTTCAGTTTTTTGCTAATGTCTATTTTTGGCTATATATATATATATATATATATATATATATATATATATATATATATATATATATATATATATATATATATACTAGCTTACTCTGCCACGCGTTGCTTTGGTTCAAATTGGCGCAATGGAAAAAGTTCAAAAATGAGAAAATGCATGTTTCTTATAGGTTTAATTCCACATTTTGTAGTGGTACAAAGTTTTTGTGTTTCCATTTTCTAAGCTGATGTAGAGATTTTCTGGTTTGGTGACTCTTGAACACATTACATAAATTGTCCATGTGAAAAAACAGTCAGTGTGTAGCTGTAAACCAAATACTTGTAAAGATTGTCCCCTGAGGTTTGTTGATGGTTATTGCAAACGACAATAACATTTGAAAATGCGGTTTTCTAAACTGTAATGGTTTATCCGGTGGAAAGATAGGAATACGTGGGATGAAGATGTCTTCACCTGTGCAAGGTACTGTTAAGGTTCTTGTTTCTATGATATCGTTTGTTATTTTTTTTTACTGCAAGGCATGTACCATTGCAAAGCTTGGATTGGTTTATATTTCACAACATGATAATTAGTACACCAATTTTCAGTTGCAGTATATGCGGAGGCATCCCTGGCAAATCTAGCTGTTGGATGATTAACCACATTATCTGCTTCCACAACAGTGTCGATGGATGTGTATGTGACAACCTCACTAGGAATTTTACGTTGAATAATAGCGTAAAGTGCATGAACTTCTTTGTATTGAGCTGCAAGAATAGCTCTTTTACTCAGTCAAGTGGAAGTCGTATAATTAATTTGAATATCTGGAAAAATGTAAACACCTCTTTTGATGTAATAAAATTACAGAAGTTAAAAGTCAAAGAATATCGCCCTTAACTTGGATCAGCCAGCACTTTTTCCTGCCCAATTTACCACAAGTGATGCAAAAATGTCTGTCCGGATCGAGCAGTCTGTAACTGGACATTCATATTTTGAATTAAGTTTAATGTCTTCACATGGCACCAGAAAGTAGAGCATTTGAGGGAAGTATTTATTTCATCTGACGGTGTTGATTGAAGAATTACAGATAGCATTTGCCTGAAATCTCCTGTAAGCCATATTACTGGATTTCCAAATGGGCTACAATTGCCATGCAACTCTGGCAAAAATCGACCAAGGGCTTCAAGTGATTATTTGCCTACCGTTGTGCATTCATCCCAAACAATAAGTTAGCATTTCTGCAATATTTTTCCCCACACTGGATGGTTTGGAGATGTTGAACATGAGATTTTTGTAAAATTGAATATTTAATATTAGTTTCAAAGTAGAATAGGTAGTTCTACTTCATAGCAAGATCGTATTCCACATGTAGCAAGAGCTATGTCATTTTGTCACTGAATGGCTGCCAAAATCAAGTTAATTAGAAAGGTTTTACCAGTTACTCCTGGTGCTGTTCAAAGTAGCAGTAATTTCCAAATAACTTATTTCTCACAATAAGTAAAGTAGGTGACTAAAATAGGATTTATCCATGTTTGACAATGTCTAATTAACAATTGAGGAGACTACAATTTGATGAGAGATTAGAGATAGGCAGATAGACAGGAAGATATATAGATAGAACAGACAAAGTGAAAGGGAAATTCAGAAAGAGAAGGAGATAGAGGGCGGTAGAGGGAGAGTTAGAAACAGAGAGGGAGCGAGACAGAAGAAAGGAAAGAAGGGGAAAAAGATTGAGGGAATTTGAGAGAGAGAAAGGGGCGCAAAGAGAGATGGAGATGTTGGTATATATATATATATATATATATATATATATATATATATATATATATATATATATATATATATGAGGATGAAGTACACTTCTCCGTTTATTTCCTCGATCAGTAGAGGAGAGCTCCTTCGACACTGGGGCAATTTTTATTTTTGATACTATCCAAAGTAACGTTTTTTTTCTAGAGATAGATTTTCCACAAATTAGAAACCGACTGTGTTATCTGTACTTTAACCTAACACTTTAATAAACAAAAAATTATTTTAAAACCTGAATTTAACATATAAATACTAATTTTTAAAAATAACACGGTAACGTAAGTGCATAAGCGCCACATTATTTCAAATATTTATTTTCCAAACACTGATTAAATTAATTTAACTTTAAGTGTTGTGTAATTATTTTATCAGCGTTCAACTTTCACCGGCGCATGACATCAACAGCCGGATAAAGTCGAGTGTTACCGAAGAAATAATAGCAACGCTATGTGAAAGAAAAAGTAAAGTAAAATTTTAAATAAAAAAACACAAAAAAAACTACCGGTCATTTGTAGTTCTTAATAAATGTTTGTAGAAAATAACATGTTTTTTTTGTCACAAAGATAATGTTTTAGCATTTTTTGCAATAAATATTAGAAACTTCGTTAATTTTTACGACTTTCCCCAGCAAACACCTCAGCCTCCTCATGTTAAAAAAAGCTTTAGGAATACACCCTACCTTCCCATGTTTAGAACGGTGTTCGAGGTTTTGGGAGTATATATATATATATATATATATATATATATATATATATATATATATATATATATATATATATATATTGCCGATCCCCGGCGAGTAGGTTTTTTTTTCGTTATGTTGTTATGCCCAGGAGGAACACGCATACACCGATCGAATTGTTTGTTTTTCTGTGAATATCCTATTCCGGAGAAATCCGAGACGCAAACTGAGTTATGTTTGGTTAAATGCATAAGTATAAATATCTTTTTTTTACTTATGCTTCGTTTATTACATTTACAATTTCTCTGTTACTCTTTTAATGATTTAAAAAAAAAAAAGATTTAGTTTATATGCACGTCTAGTCAGAATCGTTATTTTTCGTTATTTCAAAATTGTCGACCTAAAAGAAACGAAGTCGAATAATAGTTTGTTTTTGTACAAATTTATTAATATTTTTTACCTTTTAACATTTAAAAACACAGTTAGATGATAAAGAGTCACTCTAATAAAATTTCACGAAAACGGGCGTGTAAATGTCTAGTTTATCGATTTGGAATAAACCAGACGTTTGATTTATATTTATATATATATATATATATATATATATATATATATATATATATATATATATATATATATATATATATATATGCATATATATATATATAGTGATTAGTCAAATTCCAATGAAAAAAATTCAGTCGTAAATTCTAATTATTCTTCAATGGCAGTATCGTCGAAGATTTTACATTTTTCATGTAAAGTGCAATATCATACAATCAGATGACATGCTAATCATCGCAACCCTCAAGTAAAACATTAATAACTTTTTAAGAATAAAATTGAAACCTGTTAACAATAACGCGAAAGACCCCCTTTAATGATATCATGGAAAATTAGATACAGTCGCCATTTTTATTTTACCGGATAAGTATATGCTCCCCGATAATCTTGTGAAAATATTAGCAATGGCAACCAAATCAAAATATTGAAAGGTCAGATTGAAAACTGTGTAATTATTATTATTGTGAATAACATCATAGTATTTCGTTTTATTGTCAATATGTTTATCAGTTTGCCTATATATGCATATTTATACATGAACCCGATGTTAATATATGTATATATATATATATATATATATATATATACATATATATATATTTATATGCATATAAATATATCTATATATAAATATATCTATATATTTATATATATATATTAATATATATAAAATATTTATATATATAATTATATATATATAAACAATAGAACACCCCTCACATATATATGTATATATATATATATATATATATATATATATATATATATATATATATATATATATCAGTACAATGCAATAATCATTAGACGATTAGCTCCATAATAATAAATAGGAAATCTGCATTACATATATCATATGTAAGCGTATATTACTGCCGATATGTCTGTCTATCTGCCTATATTTTTTACATATTTTAGTGTCGATATGTCTTCATATTTGTTAAAGTACCTGTCGTTGACTGAGTTCAAAAACAGCCTACACAAAATTGGCTTTTATTTATGAAACTATGACAGGTTATCAAAAGGAATGATTAAAAAGAGATAGCTTCGAATTTGGGGGTATCAAAACCAAAGCAAAATATGAGAAAAGTAAAAATATAATAGATAAACCCAATCATTTATTTTGCCATAACTGTTCACACTGAAACACTTGTCACAATATTCCGTGGATCTATGTTAAAAAACCTTGTTAAACTGTGTTACATATTTCTATTTTATGGAGGTCAGGTGCGAACGAACCCCACATAATTTTATTATACCATATTTCTTCAAACTGAAACATAATTATCAATGTATACTTACATAGGTATGAAAAGTCTTTATTAAAGTGTGTGCCTATCAATTCTTAGGCCGCCAGGCGTGAACGCAGACCCCACAATTAATTATACCGTCCCTATTGTAGTTAAAACATACTTATCAAAGTATTCTTATGTACATCCTTATCAAAAACACTTGTAAACGTTTTTTTCCATATTTTGTGGACCAAACGCGTCCGCAGACTCAACAATTTTAATGAATCATCATTATGCCAGATCAAACATACCAATTCTCGTGTCTTGATACATATTCTATCATTATATGTGATCAGGTTTTTTTTTAATAGTCAACCATATAGGAGCCTATGCTTGACCAGACACACACGCAGATGTTCAGCTTTATATTATAGGTATATATGTGTATATGTATATATATGTATATATATGTATATATATATGTATATATATGTATACAAACACCCCACACACACAGATATATATATATATATATATATATATATATATATATATATATATATATATATATATATATGAAACAAATGAATAATAAAACATGTTAAAATACATCTTGAAAAGGAGTTAAAAACATAATCATATATATGTTTTAACTCTTTTTCAAGATGTCTTTTAACATGTTTTATTAATCATTTGTTCATATTATAAGCTCTATTTCCTTTTCGGTTTTATTGAGCTTTTACATCTGGTTCAGATTACTTTACTTGTAAATATTAACCCTTTAATATTTATAATATATTTAAAGTTTACCATTTTGGTTACCTTGGTAAACTTATTGTAATTTTTATTATATATATATATATATATATATATATATATATATATATGTATATATGTATATATATATATATATATATATATTACCTTGGTAAACTTATTGTAATTTTTATTATATATATATGTATATATATATATGTATATATATATATATATATATATATATATATAACAATAGTAAATCTTACTTAGAAAGTGAAAACCTCATACATAACCGTGTTTCATAAAATATTGCAATAAAAATCATGTTCATCAAATGTTACGTGTTTCCAATCCCTTCAAAGACTGTAGAAATGTAACTTCATTTTAAAATTATATCCGTAGCAAATCGTATGTAAATTATTTTTATTATTTTATTTAGTTATGTTTTCATAGGGTCAACTGTCAGATTACATACTATGTATGTTTTTCATTTTTTATCCTTTATTATCTATTTTAGTTATATTTTCGATATATAACATGGACACAATTGTCATACAGAAAATAAATCTAATCTAAACAGGTACAATATATAACGAAATGTTTATTGCTATGCTTTTCGTGATATAATTTTTGAAGCAATTTTATTAAATACTTGCTTTTCAATAATAAGTTAATTAATATTTCACTGATTGCCCTTATAAAAATTTAAGTCTAATTGTTCTGCGATGTATTCATTTGTGGGTGTGTGTTGTTGTCTTATTATATCCACATGTCTTGATATTTTAATACATTTCTTATTTGTTATGAAGTGTTGCTTTTTACATAAAGAAATTGTTTATTTTATTTTAAGTACTCAGATTAAGCTTACGGGTTACATAGAAAGTTGAGTTATGCAATGTAATAAATGCAGTAACTTTCGTACTCTGTTTGTTAAAAGAGTGCTCGAGCGTTGTTTAAAACATTCTATACATATTGGTTCTGAAATAAGCTCACTCTAGAAGATTCGAAAGGCTTATCTTTCTCCACAGGAAGCATGGTCTTAATTTACAACAGCATCTATACATACGGCGAGCAGCTTTTATGCTCGAGAGCTTATTGTTTTAGATTTTAGATTTACCATTCTTTTAATTTGTCCTAATATATTCTATTTTATATTTTAAAACATTTTATCCAGTGCAAATTGTTATCATTGTTTGTGCTCACATTATATCTGAATGTCTTGAATCTGTAAATGAACATTATTTTCTATTTTTCTGCGTCGAAAATATTTCCCAAAGGAATATATTTTACCGTTTTATACGATTCTCTATATTAATAAATATATTTCCAAACGCATATAGTAATGGCTGAGAGATGGAAGTTGAAACAGTTTTACACATTTTTGAATTCTAAAAATTATCAGTTAATTTTAAATGATGAAATACATTTACAAAATATTTTCCGTAAGTTTTCATAAATAAAATGCAAAATATGTCTATCCATCTGCCTATATATATATATATATATATATATATATATATATATATATATATATATATATATATATATATATATATAAACAATAATAAACCACTAATATATATTGGGTACAATGCAATAATAAATAGAGGATTAGCTTAATAATAATAATAATAATAATAATAATAATAATAATAATAATAATAATAATAATTGTATATATATATATATATATATATATATATATATATATATATATATATATATATCAAAATTTTTGAATCATCGCCATGTAACCTACATCTAAATTTCCAGGTGTTTGGACCCAAACATGGCGGAGGAGTTTGATAGAGTCTGCAGAGGTCAACCTTTCAACTCTGCCCTCTTGTAACCAAACATTCGACCCAAAACTGATTCGAAATCTTGCTGCATTACTAAATCCTCTTTATGTAAAATTTTTATGTAAAACTTCTAAATTGGCCAAATAGTTTGCTAGAGACCGCAATGGGCAAATCGTCAGTACTTTGACCCCTTGGTAGACAAATATATTTCCGGCACAAAACCGATAAAAAAGCTCGGCCCATTCCTGAATAAACTTTATGTACCATTTCAATATTTTAAACAAAGAATTGGCTGAGAGGCCAATATTTTTTAAAAATTTGACCCTAATTTTATTTTTATAACATCTATTGTTTTGAGCTTAAATAACGTTAAAAAAGTTGATCCATGTCCAAGTAATCTACATCTAAAATTTCAAGTGTTTAGACCAAAAATTGGCGGAGAAGTTTGGTAGAGTTTTCGGAGATCAAATCGGTGAACTTGATCCCTTGACATCCAAATATCAGGCTGAAAACCGATTAAAAATATTTTCCCAAATATTAAAATCCTTGTGCCAAATCTCGTTTATGTACACTTAAAATAGTAATATGGTAAGAAAATGTACACACGCAGCCATACACACAGAGACATTCACTTTTATATATATATATATATATATATATATATATATATATATATATATATGTATATATATGTATATATAAGCATTATATATATATATATATATATATATATATATATATATATATATATATATAAGCATTATAATTCCTTGATAGTCTAATCCAGAATTGAACTGAAGTTAAGAACTACAATTATTCACATCTCAATTGTCGCCACAGCAGCCAGAAAATAGTTGGGTCATGTTATTATTCCCGAATTTATCATACTCCTGTCGTTATACTGTACATGTCAAAATTCCAATTCCTAATATATACTACTGTTTCAACATTTAAAAAATGAAGCTGTTAAGAGTCACTGTCATCCCTTGACAGAATACACAACCGTTTTTGAAATAACATGTGTGAGAATCCTTTCACATCTCTGTTTCGTCACAAGAGGAGCGTATCAAAGTCATCTCTGCTTTATCGTTCCTCTTTTTATTCTCAACTGCAGAAAAATAGTGAAAAGTATGGCATTGCAACTGCCAATATTTTTCTTTCTCTCCATTTGCGCTTAAAAGCAAGTTGAAATTCTATGACAACATCTATGTGCGGAAACTAGAAAACAATACCGTTGTCCGGCAATCCACGTGGTGGTTTCTATATCTAAAGTAATCCAAGTTTAACCATTACTGATCATTACATTCAGACACTCATTATCCCTTATTGTCCTATGGAATTTGGGTTTTGATTAATGGTGCTGCCCTATTAAAAGAAGTATTATTTACACGTTTGTTGTCTTTGTATACAGACAAAACCCTGTACATTATAAGCTAAAAAAAGATAATTTATTAAAATTGCAAACATATAATATTCGTTATATTAACGATACAACGAATACTGATGGCTTACATTTCGTAATTATATTAAGTTGAGACAATATCTTTAAATGTCGTTTTATATAATACGCTCATGCTCATGATTTCAATTAATGATCGATAAATATTTAATATATAATACCATATAAGTCACGTGTATGCCATAAACATTCATACACAAACGTACGAAATTTTATTATACTAGTTATGAAACCCACTTAAAGATATAACAGATATAATGCAGCATGATGTTTATTCACGATATAAATCGGTAGCGTACTGATATATATATATATATATATATATATATATATATATATATATATATAATGTGCAGTACACATACACTTGAAATGATGAATCATTGGAAAGAAATGGACAAATAATTTCAATGAATATTAAATGCGATTATTACGCAATCAAAATGTTTGATTTATCTTTTTTTTTTACTTATTTAAATTTTGTGCCGAGAAAAAACTGCTGGGTAATTTAAGGCCAAAATTCTTCGTCATCATTCGTTAATTTTTAGGCAGTGATTTCTACAAAAGAATTTTCTATTCGTCGAGGAATTTCTTTCCTTCATCTTTCAAATTAAATTGTCTTCTTCATTTTATTTTTGAAACATATTTATTTTTATTTTTCCTCTAGTGTTTCTTTTTTCATTTGTTCTTTCTGTCCCTACTCCTTTTCTTATTAGCTTGTATTACTCCATGTTTCCCTACTATTTTATATCGTACTGTTTTATTTAGTTTTCTCCCTTAATGTTGCGACTTCTTATTTTTTCCCTCTTACCCGAACTACATCTATTGTATGATCCTACCTAAACCGTTATAATACTTCTCATTTTCCTTTACTGTCTTCTTATTTTATGCCGCTCTCATTCATTCTATAAATATATATGCATACTTATACATACACTACCTAAATATACAAGACAAAAAAACAAACGTTTTATGCTACGCATAGTTTTACATTAATGTATATTTCATAATTTATAAAATATACTTTCATTTGTTTGAGATTATACTATATATATAATATATAATACATATATATATATATATATATTGATATATATATTACTATATTACGATATATATATATATATATATATATATATATATATATATATATATATATATATGTATATATATATACTAGCAAAATTACCCATCGTTGACTGGGTTAAAAAACAACCTACAGAAAATGGACTCTGATTTATGAAAGTATGATATGTTATGAAAAGGAATGGTTGTAAATTTGGGTTTAATTTGGGGGTATGAAAACCAAAGCAAAATATGAGGAAAGTAAAAATAAAATAGATAAACGCCATCATTTATTATACCATTATTATTTACACTTAAACACTTATGACAATTTTGTGTGGATCTATTTTAAAAAACCTTGTTAAACTTTTTTACATGTTTCTATTCTATGGAGGTCATGTGCGAACGCACACCCCATGATTTTATTATACCATATTTCTTCAAACTGAAACATAATTATCAAAGTATACTTACGCAGATGAATATGAAACGTCTGTATTAAAGTTTGTGCCTATTTTCATTCTATGGAGGCCAGGTGCGAACGCAGACCCCAAAATTTCATTATACCATCCCTATTTAAGTTGAAACATACTTATCAAAGTAGTCTTACGTACATCTATTTCAAAAACACTTGTAAACGTTTTTTCTTTTTTCAATTTTTTTAATTTTTTATTTCCATAGTTTGTGGACCAGGCGCGAACACAGACCCCACAATTTTAATGAACCACCGTTCTGACACGTGAAACATACCCATTCCTGTGTCTCGATACATCTTCTATCATTATCTGTAATCAGCATTTTAAAATAGTCAACCATATAGGAGCCTATTCGTGAACAGATACACACACATTCAGCTTTTTATTATATATATTTATTAATCTAGGGAATAAACCACATGTTCTTTTAATAGAAATATTTTTGTGATTTATTTTATTTGGTGACGTTGGAGATCCACTGCCATCTAGCAGGGAGAAGTTTCACATGCTTCTCCGCATTTCTCGATAAGGAACGTAGCGTTGCTTTTATAAAATTAATTTTATAAAATGGCTTGACTTAAAGTTTAAAATGTACATGTTTACTATCATAATTCCATCGTGTTCTAAACACACACATTCATTTCGACAACTTCCTTTTCTTATCAAGAAGCGCACAATTCATTTTATACAACAGTGGTAAAGTGATAAAGTGATAAAGCTTATTAAATATACATGTCAGTTGAGGCTATATTAGGCTGTTTGTTTACAGATGGTCAACATCGATATGTTCTTTCTTTACTGATATGTTTTTGATTATCGATTTCTGGTAGTTATCTGAGCAATTCCGACATAAAATTTATCCAAGAATATTCAGATACATATGAAGTACACTTTTGTTTAATTTCAACTAAATCGACCTGCTGTTTCTAAATCTATAACACAACCAACTCACAACCACATACAAAGTGCCTTATATATATAAATATATATATATATACATATATAAGTATAAAAATATAATAGCCATCTGGGTAATGCTAGATCAGAACTTATATATATATATTATTATTATTATTATTATAAGTAATGAAGTAAGGTATCATCATAGTTTCCTCTTAATAAAATAAACGGCTGCAATAGGGAGGCCATAATGTCTACATTATTTCATTCTAAAATAAGTTTAAATGTTTTTTCTGCTTTTTCCCCCCAAAACAGGCGCACCATTCTAGTGTTTCGCTTGATTGCGTCATGCAACCCCATTTAAACTGCTGTCCTTCACATGGACTTAATTTCCCATACCGGAAATTTGCGCTCTGGTTTGCATTCTCAAATTCCACGTCTTTCATTCTTTTGGAATCTGGAAACTTTTTATCATGCACTCAAAGACCATGCGATCAGTGCCGCTGGACAGTCCTCGTGGAATAAGTATCATACAACTTAAAAAGAATACTCACGCTGCACTTTATTTTTTTACAAATTTAATGGGGATAACCAAGGGGGTATGTTTTCTGTAACTGGCTTTGTAAGTCTGTTATTATTAGGATGGGATATCATAACTGAGCGCCCTAAAGCCACGGTGATAGATTTTTTATATAGCTATTATCTATATATCCATCTATCTATTTCACTATTATCTTTCTCTGCCATTCTTTTTCGCTCTCCTTCCCTCTTTTTTCTCTCTCTTTCTCTATTTATATATATTTCATGGCGTACATTCAGCCTTGAGAGACAGCCGAGTATACTTTAATGGTGACTGAGCGTGCAAATGTGAGGAAATTCTCCTGAATGTATACTGCTTGATTTCAGTTGCATATAGAACTCTAGGGCGACTGGAAACTATGCCGATATATATAACAAACACACACTACCCGATGTATCCACATAATAACACATCTTAGCACTTAATAGGCACAGCGCCGGTTATATATTTCTAATAACAGGGATATCGATGTTACCCAATATTGACTTAGTATCAACGAATATCACATTTCTAATACATTTATTAAAACCGCCATCGGTGAAATTATTAATCTCACAATTAAATCGTTGAATTGGTAACACTCTATATGGACCCACAAAGGTACACTGATAGCAAGCCTCATACGCTTGAACACAGTGACTTCGTCCACAATATATTGAAGCCTACAATGCACTGTAACTTAATTTTAGCAAAGATATTTTAAAATAATTGTTTGAATTAGTGTTTGCATTTAATGCAAGAAAAAACAAACAAAAAAACAGTTTCATGGACCAATTGTGTCCGAAAGATAAACATTAATTTAAAACGTATCGCTGTCTAATCCAATAATCTACTGTTAATTTTATACATCAGCTCCCTAGTTTGTCCGGAGGTAAACCTTCTAAAAGGCAGTTGTTATATTAGAATGTATTAGAGTATCCACTTTGTTCAAAAGTCTTCTTTAATCGGATATTTTTCGATTATCACTGATTTAATAATTATTGGATGTTTTTGTATGTAAACTTAGCTACTAACACTCCCAGACACAGGAAAGTCATTTGTGAGAAATTTCCACAATAATCGACAAAACCGTTTCGGAATCTATAGGGGTCGAAGACATTCATCAGAGGGTGAAATCTAAAATAACCGAAGAGAGAGGATAGGTTCTTTCTGGGGAAATATGGAAATTAAGGAATCAAGAGAAATATTTATTATAAAGTGAAAATACAATTAGAAAAAAAAAATAATTATATAAAAAAAGGAGAAAAAACGAAAGGAAAAGCAAAAGATTAAAAAATAAGTATAGATATGTGCCACGTTAGTCAAGTTTAAAATGTGGCAGGTGTGGGTCAACGTGTTAGAAGTGATCCAAAAACGTGTAAGCAATGGTATAAGTTATTTGGGATGGGGTAGCGAGCTATAAAGTTAAAAATGTAAATATTTTCTAGGCATTAGTCGGTGTCGCAACGCTAACATACGTCCAGCCGATTTCGGTTGAACATACGATCTATATTTCTTCTATAAACAATGTGTAGAAATTTTGAGCAAGATATCAATTATATATTAGATATTTAACGTGCGTAAGAATTAACATAAATTAAAAAAGATACCTAAACTATAAACTATCTAAATTAATATATATATATATATATTAAATATATTTATATATAAAAGAATATGTATATGCATGTGTATATATATGTATATATATATACACACACACCCATACATATATACATATATATATATATATATATATATATATATAAGTGGCACTATAGAATGAACTTGAGACGGATAGGAAGAACAGATCTACAAAATATAAAACCGAATAGAAATAGGGATGTCTGATTACAATATAGTATGAATAATTAGAAATAGAACTATTGTGGAAACAATTGTAATGGAATAATTTGATGTTTTGAAGACGTAACATGAAAAATATTTACCTCTACTAACTTATTGAGCACATTTTATTCATTTCTTATCAGTTATACCTCTAAGTGTATATATATATATATATATATATACATATATATATAAGCCTTTGTGTGTTTGTGTATGTATTTGCGTATATATACATATATAGACAAAAAATTTGAAAACGTACTGCTTACAGCTCGTGTAATACTGTGAAATTTAATCAGTATAAATATTATCATTATTTATAAGACAATATCAATCATAGAAAAATTCTCAACATTAGCTTGTGCCATAATATGAATGAAATTTGGAATAATATTCAGAAATTAAATGTAAAAAGTACAACAAATTTATTATTCTTCACGAAATACAATATTTTAAATTCCTTTCAAACTTGGACTTTCAAAAAATAGCCTGTCTTATCAAGGCACATGTTTTTAGAAAAAAATAATTTCCTAGGACATCATATAATGTACTATTTAGCATATATATTGAACAATCTTAAAGGTTGCATGAAACCCTAAACGAGGCTGTCACCATGAAATCTGGACGTGAAGATATTTTAGAAAGAGGATATGCAATAAAATTATGTTTTTATCTTAGAAAATGCAAAAGAAACGTATTGAATGTTTCGTACTGCTTGTGCACTATTTGCATGAATCAGACATTAGGTTTGGATTGGCATAAAAGAGGTGTTCTGACTTCAGTTTATGTGTTCTGACTTCAGTTTATGTGTTCTGACTTCAGTTTATGTGTTCTGACTTCAGTTTATGTGTTCTGACTTCAGTTTATGTGTTCTGACTTTCATGGATAAGGACCGTTGTGTGTCTATAAAGACAGCACATGCAGAGTTTGATGTCAGTATAAGTTACTGTGAGCAAAATTATTTGCGTCGAACTGAAAATGCGAAAAGTTTTCACGCAGTTTTACTTAAAAGTATTCAGAGAATATCAACAACAAATATGTCATGGCAGCGAGAACAATTCAAATCCTGCAGTTCTTGATGTTTTGGTGACGTGCGATGAAAGTTTGATATATTGCTATGACCAAGAATCAAGTGACAATTTCAAGAGGAAGCATCCTGGCTCTCCCAGATGAAAGTCCTCTCGAATTTGGTCTGCAGTAAGGCGGCCATGTCTTCTTCCCCGATACAACATGCCCGGGCTCGCGATCAGGATCCACCGGGCTAGCGCCTTCTTCAGCAGTTTCTTGGAGGTGAAGGCGGGATTCCCTCACGGACAGGGAAAACCTAAGTGAGCCCCACTCTTGTCTTAAGGTTCGGTTTAGGTCTCGATTGGTGGCACTCGGTAGTCATGTGCCCTAACTCAGCACAGGGTCAACAAAGCAACAACCTGCCTGCAACGAGGGTTGGGCTTTCTCGTCACCCACATTCAGTGATTTTACTAAACACCTCTTTATCAAGTAAAATATCAAACATCCTAATTTTACTTGGCCATTGAAGACAGTGACTTGTTTATCGTTGTCCCATGTATTCAGTATGTAAAACGTACTCTGAAGTAATAATATCTGTTTGGCAGAATTTCACGTACACGTTTCTAGTTTGAAAAAAAGGTTGTTTCAGGTATTATACTGTTTACATTTTATAATATGCTGGAATCTCTCCCCCACTGTCACCAGTAGCTTATAGACAATGGCAAAGCTTGCTTGAATGACTTTTTTGGTCTTCCTGTCAAGCACAAAGACGTCAAGGCTTTATTTTTATAAGACATCCCAGCTTTGGTAAGTCGACGAGTAATCCATTGTCAACTAAAAGGTGTCCGTATTCTTTAGCCGTTTCAGCAAATTCTTTAACATTAATCATTACTCTCTGGGGTTTGTTCCATTCCGAATTATTTGCGGTGGAAAGTGTGGCCTCCGACTCTGTTTCATTAGTGGTCATTAAAGGCGGTGTAAGGTTTGCACTGCTACAAGCATTGACCGTTAAAAACGGTAATAATAATAAAATAATTGCAACAATGACAGTCCATATATAAATAGAAAAATAACCACAACGATATATAAAAACTATAACGACAGCACGTCAAAAGAAACACATGTTTCAATAAATAATTCAGCATCAGGTCTAATTATTCTACACGCGGTGAGTTTACACAAATAAATGATGGCCTGAGGCGCTAAAAGCTTTACATTTTATGGAGAAATTCTGTTCTCTGATTAGTTGGTAGCAGAACGTGAAACCATTTAAAACATTTAAAATAGAATCTTCTAACTTTGTCTGACTCTTCTAATTGCATCTCTCTTTTGTGTCATTGCGACTCTTATTGTTATTATTATTGTTATTATTGCTGTTATATCATTGTTATTTTTTATTGTTAAACTTGTTATCCTATTCCTCGCCTTCCTCCGACGTATCGGTGAGTGAAGCAGTTTTTCTTTCCTCCGCCGGCGATAGCGATTGCTAGATGAGTGCCTTCGAATAACTTTAAAGAAAAGAATGAAACGGACAATGCAGGTTGGAGGAAACCTCCAATAATGTAAATAAACGTCGAGAACTTTATTGCGGAAGCAAAAAATGCATGGAATACATTACAGATACTGGACTAACTTTAGAACAATCAAAGTTGCAAGAATTTTTAAAACGGAAACTTTCTCTTTTCGTAATTGAGAGAAAAACGAAGAAAGTAATACGTTCAACGAAAGGCACAGTAACGAAGCTGGAAGCCATAGTTAAAATGAGAGCATAGATAGTAACGAAATCTAGAGGCTACAAACCCTGGTCTGCTTTATTTAAAACTGGAATAGTGAAACTAGTCCAGTCAATCTAGCTCATTTTTTGGCTCAACCTCAAACAAATTGTTAACAAAGGTTTTTAAATTGCACTTAAAGGCAAAAATATCTCCTCTTTCAGATAAAAAGAATTTACCAGAATTGACCTTGCGGAAAGGGGTCAACGACCGCCATCTTTAAAGGGTCCCCCCGATTCTAGTTTCCCTCTCTCAACTCAATTATTGCAAGGGTATCTTAAAAAATAACATATATATCAATGTGAAATTTGATAAACCAACAGTTTTCATGAAGTTGAATATGATTATAAACTCACAGGTTTGGTTTTATATGATTTTGGTTTACGGCATATCAACCCTTTTAGATTAGTTGATACTAGTCCAGTCAATCTAGCTGTATTTTTTTTTGTCTCAACCTCATATAAATTGCTAACAGAGGTTTTTAAATTGCATTGTGGGCAGGAATAACTCCTCTTTCAGATAAAAAAAGTTTATTAAAATTTACCTTGGATAAAGGGGTCAACGGTCGCCATATTTAAAGGGTCCCTTCGATTCTAGTCTTCCTCACTTAACTCAATTACTGTATAGTCCAGTCTTTGGTGTTGTGGCTGAACCTGAAACAAATTGCTAACAAAGGTTTTTAACTTGCATTGTGGGCAGGAATATATCCGCTTTCATATAAAAAAGTTTACCAAAATTAGCCTTGCGGAAAGGGGTCAACGGCCGCCACTTTTAAATCATATGGGCCCTGTCGTAAAATGCGATAACTAGCGAAAAGGATGATACGCAAAATTAACAATTACCATAATGTAAAAGGACAAAATATAGACTGTGTCATCTTTTTTGCTAAATCGCCAAGGCCGATATATTGGCCTGAGTCTAAAGGGTTAAAATTCAACTTAACAGTATTAAAATTTCGAAGCATAAAATTCCTGACAAGTATGTCCATTAAAGCAATTAATTACAAAAATAATCATTTTTGCTGACAAAAAAACTTTATTGAATTACACAGAACAAGTTTATGAACGGACCAAAGAACATTTCTTGTCAAGAACTAGTCAAAGGTCACTTCGTCATCATCATCATCATCATCATCAAGATCTGGCTGTGATGAGTTGGTGCAATGGAGGCCTTTGCAATATCCACACAAGTTTGAACAGTGAATGCTGTTTCCTGCAACTGCATCTTCCTGTAGTACACCCTGAAGTACAGTTACACCTAATTATAGCCAACAAATTTACAGGGCCAGATGGTAAGTCAGTCTTAACTGGTCGTAATTTACCATCTGAAAGTGTCCATCCCCACTCGTCAGGTTTTAGCTGGTTTCTACCTTTCCATTCCTGAATTTGGAAGTAAGCTCAAAGACTGTGGAATTTCGTAGCTGCTCTTGTCGGTGGCAATGATATGGCTTCAACATACTTTGAGCTATTTGCAACCTTTTCCTTAAAGCGCCTCAGTCGAAGATGATTGGTGTTTTCCCCATCATTACCATTGTATAGGCACACTAAATCCTTCTTCTAGCTTCGATAACCTCTTCTGCATTGCTGTCTTTGCCAAACACTTTAGCCAGTTCGAGGAAGTTTCTATTGTTCATCACCTTTCGGAGGGATGCTGCCTTCCCAATTCCGTGAACACTGGATGTAGAATCACAACCAAGTAGTGCATGAATGAAAAGAATGTTGGAACAGACCGCATCTCCCAATGATTTCCTCACCTCTTTGATGTTCCAGACTTTCACTCTTTTTTCACTAGCTTTTGGTTGTGGCGTAAAGAAGATGTAAATATCATCGCTATTGGTATGATAACATAGAAGGACCAATAGGTCAGTGTCATCTGCTATCAAAATGGTTTCTCCTGTCTGTGCCAGTTCTAGAGTAGTCTTAACAATCAATACGTCAGCGTCTCCAGACGCATGGATTACTTTACAACCTGCTTCCTTCAAACTCTTTCCCAGCAAGTTGATAAACAATTGTTTGTTTTCTCGATTAGCAGGGAAAACATCCTTTTTTTTAATTTGAACACCATGAAAGGAGTCAGTGACACATTAACTCCAACAAACCCCCCTGCTCGGCGTCGGTGAGTCGAGTCCTTAATTGATGGGCCACTTTCATATCCATCAAAGACAACGCATGCTTTTCCATATCTATTTGTTACATATCTACAGTATTGGTCACAGATCTCATTAAATGTGCGACCTTTTTGCCAAGGGAGACGCTGAAGTAGTGCTCCACCATCTAAGAGATACTGTGGATCTGATGACTGTGGATCTGATTGTACATGAGAAGTCAGTTCCCATATAGCGTCCGCAAAGCAGATTTTTTTGCCTGTCGCAGTAATCCAAAATAATCAAAAAGAGCAGGTGGATAACCACACAGCTCATATTGAAAATGTTCTTTCTGCTCCTGGGTTGAGGGTTCATTATTGGATAGCACACACAGTCTCTGGAATAGGAGTTGTAGATCAGTCTCAACAGTTTCATCTTTGCTGAGTGAAACTTTTGATCCAAGTGTAATTGCTTGATCCTTTTTTTTTAAGTGTACTCTTGTACATTTTCTCCAGCCATTGAAGCTATGATTGCTTCTCCTATGGAGTTTACTCTGTTCACATTCACCTTTTTGTCTCCAGTTACTCCACTTGAAATGCTGTGAATAGACGGATCTTCCGTGAAAGGGTCATATGTCTGTAAAAACGCAAGGACCTTCCATGCATCCCTCACATCACGCTCTTTTCTTGCTTAAGTAGCCTCCTGATGCTGGTCACTAGTGCCATAATGAATGCCTGCTAGTTCTTGCATTGTAAACTTGATTTCCGCGCATGCTGGCAGTGATAGCGTCCAAACCAATCGTTGAATTTCATCCATTCCTCTGCCATGAGTAAGGCCTCCAGACGTCTTCAGGCTTCTCATTAGTACCTGTTCAATAATCAGATCCGTTGACAAGCCAGCCCAGTAGCGATCACTCCGTGTAATCACATGGAATCCTTCCGAAAATTTCTGGTATACTTCAGGGTGGGTTTTTGGCAGACCCTCCATTTGCTGCAAATACAGATACGCCGACTTTGCATATAGGATGTGTTCTGCTGCAGCGAATATTGGCAGCATTTTCCTAACAGCGTCAAGGTGCAATTCTGAGTTCCTGGTTCGCTCTGCTTTGATAAACAGTTGCAGGTTCTCTACCATATCAAGGTATTGAATCCACAATTTTGCTGTTCGCTGCTCAACCATCGCATCCTTCACATGGTTGATTTTCTGGGTAATCCTGGTTACAGACTCTGAAGACAGAACATTATCCAATCTCTCAGTCCCACCAAGGAGACCTATCAATAGCCCCTGAGCTTCTTTAAGGTCTTCATTTTGATGAAATGACTCTTCTGCATTAGTGTTGGGTCGATCATGCTCAGTGACATGTGAAACTGGCAAATCATAGGCTTTTGCTAATATCATTCAGAGCAGCAGCAACTAAAAAATGGCTCTTGCAATTGCTTTGCCATTTAGCATGTGGTTGACGGTGTTTTCAGCATACACAAGTTCAAAAAGTTCTTGCAAACCAGAACCTTTCATCAAATGCAGCTAATAATTTCATCAGGTGCGGCTAATATAAAAAGAATACTTACAGTAATTGAGACTAGAATCGGAGGGACCCTTTAAAGATGGCGTCCGTTGACCCCTTTCTCAAAGGTTAATTTTAATAAACTTTTTTTTTATCTGAAAGAGGAGTTATTCATGCCCACAATGCAATTAAAAAACCTCTGTTAGCAATTTATTTAAGGTTGAGGCAAAAAAAAAAAACCCAGCTAGATTGACTGGACTAATATCAAATAATATAAAACGGTTGATATGCCGTAAACCAAAATCATATAAAATCAAACCTATAAGGTTATAATAATATTCAACTTCATGGAAACTGTTGGTTTATAAAATTTCACATTGATATATATGTTATTTTTTAAGATATCCTTACAATAATTGAGTTGAGAGAGGGAAACTAGAATCGGGGGGACCCTTTAAAGATGGCGGTCGTTGACCCCTTTCCGTAAGGTTAATTTTGGTAAACTTTTTTTTACCTGAAGGAGGAGATATTCTCTCGCACAATGCAATTTAAAAACCTTTGTTAGCAATTTATTTTAGGTTGAGACAAAAAAAACAGCTAGATTTACTGGACTAGTATCAACTAATCTAAAAGGGTTGATATGCCGTAAACCAAAATCATATAACACCAACCCTATGAGTTTATAATTATATTCGACTTCATGAAAACTGTTTATTTATAAAATTTCACATTGATACATTTGTAATTTATGAAGATATCCTTACAATAATTGAGTTGAGAGAGGGAAACTAGAATCGGGGGGACCCTTTAAAGATGGCGGTCGTTGACCCCTTTCCGCAAGGTCAATTTTGGTAATTTTTTTTTTATCTGAAAGAGGAGATATTTTTGCCTAAAGTGCAATTTAAAAACCTTTGTTAGCAATTTTTTGAGGTTCAGCCACAATTTGACTGGACTAAACGCCTCATCTACAAACGAGATCATAAGATCGGTATAAATCCTCAAAATGGAGTATGTGAGAGGACGAAGGACCACTGTTTCGATCTCTGTAGTGCTTGATGAATGGCTGCATACCATTTAATGTTTGAAGACAACTGAGATGGACGTCGACCACTATAATAGCTTCTGGTCATTCGATACGTTATTAAACAAAGAAGCCCTTTTTAAGATCGTCTTTTACTTAGAATTAGAAGTTACCGATGGTTGTTGCGGGATGGAAACAAGCATGGCGGATATGCGGGGAAGTGGGGTGTCGTACAGACACGTGCCCCAAAATATTACCTAAGTAATAAGTAACTAAGACTCACCCTAAAAAATGTGTTTGGAATATCTGGAGTCCAAAGCGCACGAAACAAAACCTACGGCTTCAAACAACCCTACAAAAAAGATATCCCACGAGCAGGAGTCATCTCGGGTGAGTGCGAAAAACAGTACAACAGCGAAAACGAATTTCTATTAAAGAAAATATGAGTGAAACCCAAAGAGATGTCCCTGCAGGTTATATGCCCAAACCATCACTAAAAAAACAGTGGATATTATTACTAGCAAGGACATGGGTGGAACAAGTTCAAAGAACTCCTTAAATTGAAGGAATCGAAGACGATAAACGATTTACAGAGGGGAAAAAAGCAAAAAACATCCCTTTCTCAGATTCACTTTTCCTCGAAAACCGCGATTCCGTCCCCAACGAAAAACACTTTCATGCGAAAGTACCTCCTATAAACTCTTCTCTCCCAAACAGAGGAAGAAATTAACTTCCTTAGAGTCCTCCTTCCACGAAACCTTAAACTCCTAAAGCTTCCCCCTTTTGTACCTCAGCAACCACGCCTCAATCAACCCCTACCCATTTCCCCTATAAAAACAGGCATGCCCCTTTCCACACAACCCCTCTCTCCATCAATTCTTCAGATAAGAAAGACAAACAAACCCTGGTCTTAAGGAGAAGCAAGTAAAACCAAAAATACTTAGTTTTACACAGGAAAATATGTCTGCCTAATTACGCCGGAAGGTTAGACAATTATAAAAGTGCACAAAAAGTATTAACAGGAAAAATAATTCTAACTCGGATAATGTCCCTAAAGCGAAAAAATACTAAGAGTTGTAAGACTAAGAGAGAAACCAAATGAAATTTAGACTCTGATTGAGAAAGCATAAAATTCCTTTGGCATTTTTCCTCCCGATCGTTTATTTTAATGGAACATAAATTTCCAAAGTAAAAAAAGTTATGTGCTGGTCGGTCCCTATCAAAATGAACCTATCACTAGATAGGCTTAAAAATTAAGAGTCCCCTTAGACATTGGCAGTCCGACCCTGGACGAGAGCATAACTTATGAGATTCCCACTGGTTCCATTGGAAAAAGTCGTCGGTGTTTTTACACCGGCGATGTTTGTTCAGAAATCCCAACCCTAAATTACCAAAATGGCATTGAGATTAGCTAGCTTAAATGGCCAAGGCTTCGGAGATACCTCTCGTAGCCTTCAAGTTGCACGTGACTTTCAGTGTCTCGCATGTTTGCAGGAGAACAACTTTTTTTTTAATGATTTTATTATTAGAGACATTCTGCTCTATTCAGTGCATTTTGATGCCTACTCAAGGTGAGACACCTGGCTAGATAAGTGCACTCTTAATTCGTCGTGTGTCTCAGTATTTGCAGATCCTGAAGGAAGACTGTACGTTTTGGTTGTGACCGTAAAAGATGTGGCACTTCGATTTATTAAGGTATAAGCGCTTAATCACCGTACTGAAATAGTTTCCAATTTCGGCAGATCGAGCACTTTATGAATTCGTCTCGTCGAAAGTATTAAAGGGAGATCAGAATGCAGTCCTGGATTCCGATTTAGATCGCGGGGGTAACTCCGTAAGTGCTACTAACCAGAACCGGGATGTGAAAGCACTTCGAGATTTTATCGACAAGTTTGATCTTGTCGATAAGTTTCTAAATGGAAAACCCGAGGACATAGTATGGACTTGAGCAGGTAGACACGGCTCCAATTCTGAGTTGCATGAATCGGTTAGGAGAGACAATCTAGCGCTTTCAGACTGTCCAGTTTCCACTATATAGTTTATTCGGATCACAGGCTGATCTCGGTTCGGGTAAACTTAGATAGTATTAAACTTAGGATGGATGTGTACTGGAACATTCACATTTGTGGTGACTTCAATGTCCACAATGTGGAATGGCTGACCCACTCGAACAAGAAATATGATAAGGGTTGGTCCCGTCATGATTTCGCGATAACCTATGACTTCACCCAGATTGTTCACGAACCTACCTGAGCTATGTTCATGTTCTGTTCTATGTCTTCTGACCACGTCTGTATCAGTTAAGATAAAAAATGAAATGTAAAAAGTCTTCAGACGTACCTCTCCACCGTACTGTATATCGATACTTTATGGCTGACTGGGATAGCGTCCGTACATTTATATCTCATCTACACTCCATGTTTAAAAAGGATGTGTCCTGTATTGTATCAGACCCGACCGAATGGTTAATTATAGTTATAGACCGATCATACCATCCAAAATATTCCAACAAAAACCTAACAGCCAGTCATGATACTCCCCAGAATGTGCTGCTGCCATCGCACACAGAAATTATTTTTCCAAAGCTACCAACATACTAGATGCACTGAGACTAAAACTGCTTTCAACACTGCCAACAACCACCGTAAAAGAGTAATAAAAAATGCAAGAGAGCGATATGCTCAGTCCGTTTAATCCAAAGTAGCTGACCAGCGGCTTGGTTCCCACCAGTTTTGGCAAATAGCAAACAAGATCCCGAACAGACACGTGAGTTATATCCCAACTACCATCATCTGAGGTCATCTCGTCAACATCAGACAAAGGCAAACTATTTGTCAAGTGCTTTGCTGCTAATTCTACCCTATGCGAGGAAGGCCATCAACTCCCCGTATTTCCTCCTATAACAGACAACACACTATGCAACATACACATATATGTGTGTGGGATCGCCAACCTAATCAAGAACCTTGCTTCCAGTAAAGAACCTGGCCCTGACGGCATTCCAATTATAGTGTTGAAAAAGCTTCAACCAGAACTTGCCCCCATACTTACTAAACTGTTTAAGCGTTGCCTTAGAGAGAAGTGTTTGCCAACACCCTGGAAAACCTAATCAGGAGAGATTATGTTTGGCTTTTAACGATGTTAAATACAGAATAAAAGATTTTGGCCAAGATCTTATCAAGTCGTCTGCAACTTATCTTGCATCGACTAATAAGTTCTGATCAGACTTGTCCTACTAAGAGCCGGACGATTAAATTTATCTTGCAAACGATACACTTAATCATAGCAAAAGTCGACACAGAAGCCGCGCTGATCAATTTAGATCAGTTCAGAACATTCGATACGGTTATTATCGTTAACTACTGACTGCTGCTCGTCTAGATTTGTCCTCAGTTTCGTTTTTGGATTAGCCTCTTGTGGGCAACCCCGGTTTTATAGTGGGAATGGATGGTGTGAAATCGAGTCCTTCAATTTGTCCAGGACTATTTATCCGGGTTGTTCGATTTCACTAATGCTATATATGCTTGAGTTGGAGCCTTTTCTACGCAAGCTAAAAGTGAATCCGGTCTTTCACCGGATTTCTTTGTCTGGTGCCTTTACTTCACTAAAGTATACCGTCTATACCAACGACTTGACTGTGCTTGTAACGATCAGTGCGGAGACAAGACCTGTCGGCATAGAAATAAGACAGGAGGAACAGGTGAGAGGGGCCCAATTCAACTCCGATAAGTCATTGGTTTCTGAAGGGAGGTACTACTTCAAAACCCCTTTGACTGAACTGATGGGTGTTGGAAGATACTCGGTGTCTACTATGACCCCGACCTTCATTTAAAAATATAGATCGACAGTATTGCAAGCGGTTGAGACAACCTCCCATTGGTGGTCCTTCAGAAATCTTACGTAGAAGTGTAGAGCGGGGGTCTGTTATTTACATATTTTCCCTCTCATCCTTACCGTCTATCAATGCTTCCAATGCGAGATACCTCACTAGTTTGTCTGATGCATGATCTTTTCTTCTTTCTGGCAAATTTCAACGGAAATGGGCGAAACTTTCGCGCTTGTGCAGAATGAATGGAATAATCAACTGATTTGTGAGCGTGACTTTTGTAAAGAATTTTTGGTTTCCCGAACAAACATCGACAATATATCAGACCGCTTAGGCCTGAGTAGGTTAGGTATGTTTTAAAACATTAACTTAGCTAGAGGGTGAATGTCGTCATAAGGCGCCACTCCGTTTTTAGTTTGTCACTATCACCACCCCATCCGGTTTTTGTCCCCTTTTTTAGTTTGATATTCCCCCTCCCTACCACATTTAGTGACGCATAGACTGTTATGTCAGTGATGTAGGCCCATTTTCGAGGTGTTTGGATAAAGTGTGTTTTCGTGGGAACATACATGCTTTTCGACTGACAAAACTAATAATCTGCCACAATTATTTGTAAGGGTTTCTTTTACAAACAAATCATTTTTTTCATTGTATATATTTCATTCGTTTTGTATACACATTTTTTATTCCCAACTCCTCACACCATGTATATATGTTATAATTTCGGGTTTTAGTTAGGATTGTTATTGAATGAATTTGGCATTCTGTTGAAAGAGTATAGTTAAGTTAATAATATGTTAGTTACGTCAATAATAACTCCCAACCTCGCTTTCGGTCTTGTATAACATTTCGTGTCAAATTTATTTTTTCACTAATGAATATTTATCACACTAGATATAAAAATACATTGCACACACACACACGCGCAAGCACGCACACACACACACACGCATATATATATATATATATATATATATATATATATATATATATAGATAGATAGATAGATAGATAGATAGATAGATAGATATACAGGCACAACTGCCCGTGACCCGCTGGGTCTATATATGTTATAGCGAGCTATGTAATAGTGAGTTTACAAAATTAATGCATAAATGCGCAAAAATTGAATCCATACGTGCGCAAACCAAGCGTGACCAGGTAAAACAATACGGAATAAATTGGATAATAAACGTGTTTACATCATTGCGCCATGATTAAATGAAAAATCCTTCATATAAAAGGTGTGCGTGATCTGTTGAAAAAAAACCCTAAAATACAAGGAGGGAGTGGCATTGTACAGGCCCTCACTAGTTTTTCGTGTGTGTGTGTGTGTGTGCGCGCGCGCACGTGCGGTAACAGCCTTAAAAATATCGGGAATCGATAACTAACTGATTACGGAATATTTAACCGTGAGACTTTTTTAAAGAAAATCTTTTAAAAAATTGAACGTCCCCTGCACACACTGATTTTGAAGGGTTTCTGTAACGTGCATCCAGGAGATAAGCGTCCGCCTGTTTGCGTGTTATGTGGGTACGTGGGAGAGACGGATGTGGGGAAAAGACTTACCTCGAGACCAGCTCAGCGTTACCGACCAAAAATAGAAAAGAAAGACCAAGATGGCGGCCGCCGTCTTTTGTAAAGTATGATGTCTCGCAAAGTCACACGAATTCTCGCAATATGCAAATTTAGCCGGCCTAGAACGACGATAAAAGCGGGTGATGAGAAAGACGTGGGGAGAGCGACGATTGAGTTGGCCGGGGAATCGTGTGGCTGTTGCTTCTCGTGCCGTGTGAGGATATTTTACCGTTGTTGGATTGCTGCAACATTTATAACATCTTTTCCTGAACTTGCCGTGTTAAAGAGAGAGTCGGGCGCCATCTTGAATTTTTCCTTACACATTTTTGTTACAGTTTCTACGTATTTTAAACATTTGTAGAAATTATGACTCCACCCAACCGTATTTCGCTTTTCGGCACTCACCCCGCCACCAAACCTAAAAAAAAAAAAATGCTAACGATTACATGTCTCGCTTTGCCTCATTTTAAGTTACATTTATATATAAAAGTATATTTTACGTTACATTTATATATACAAGTACATTTTACGTTACATTTATATATAAAAGTACATTTTACGTTACATTTATATATAAAAGTACATTTTACGTTACATTTATATATAAAAGTACATTTGAAGTTACATTTATATATAAAAGTACATTTAAAGTTACATTTATATATAAAAGTACATTTTACGTTACATTTATATATAAAAGTAAATTTTAAGTTGCATTTATATATAAAAGTACATTTTACGTTACATTTATATATAAAAGTACATTTTACGTTACATTTATATATAAAAGTTCATTTTACGTTACATTTATATATAAAAGTAAATTTTACGTTAAATTTGTATATAAAAGTACATTTTACGTTACATTTATATATAAAAGTACATTTTACGTTACATTTGTATATAAAAGTACATTTTAAGTTACATTTATATATAAAAGTATATTTTACGTTACATTCATATACAAAAGTACATTTTACGTTACATTTATATATAAAAGTGCATTTTACGTTACATTTATATATAAGAGTACATTTAAGTTACATTTATATATAAAAGTACATTTTAAGTTACATTTATATATAAAAGTTCATTTTACGTTACATTTATATATAAAAGTATATTTTAAGTTACATTTATATATAAAAGTACATTTTACGTTACATTTATATATAAAAGTACATTTTACGTTACATTTATATATAAAAGTACATTTTACGTTACATTTATATATAAAAGTAAATTTTAAGTTGCATTTATATATAAAAGTACATTTTACGTTACATTTATATATAAAAGTACATTTTACGTTACATTTATATATAAAAGTTCATTTTACGTTACATTTATATATAAAAGTACATTTTTCGTTACATTTATATATAAAAGTACATTCTACGTTACATTTATATATAAAAAGTAACCCTCACGCTAAAATATTACATTTCAATTATGTTAAAAAATGCTCTTTTCATATTATTGTTAAAACTGTTATAACGTATTTTTTTATCCAAATATTTTTTTAATATTTAAAACCATAAAGTATTTTCTTTTTGTTTCCTTTAGAAAAACAAATTTGCTTTGTTGTTTGTTTTAAACAATTTAAACTTGCAATTACAATAGAAATAAAATGATCGTTAATAGATAATTTTTGACAACAAACACGTAGTTATCTTTACAATCAAGTTCTAATTTTATTTACACAAAAATTGTTTAATTTTTTTTTTATTTGTAGGAGCACCTAAAAAATCGGCCCCCTTTTACAATGTGTCCTTTTCGTGTTTTTCACAATTTCGTAAGATTATTTTTTTCAACAATATCTGGTGATTAATTTACATTAAACTACCAGATTATATAAAAAAAATAGAAAATCAATATTTAAAGATTTGGAAGATTCACGTACATATTTTTATGATCGTTTTATAGCCCGATTTGTACGTGCGTCCTTTCAACTTCGTACGCCACTATTTTTATTTTGTTTTCTTTTTTTATTGGGACATTTACTCTGAAAAAAGTTCGATCAGCCCCTCCGTCATTATTTATTATATTTCTTATTTGTTCAGGACGTTTTAAAGATGATTTTGCATTAAATAATCCGCGCTATTTTTTAAAAAGTACTTGACTACACGTTTTCCTTTAAATGGTATAGTGAACAATATTCAAAATAAATGCAATTTTAAGATTGTATTGTCTTTTATAGTTTTGAGAAAACATTTTTAAGGTGATAAATGGAAAAAATAAAACTCAGAAAGCCTCCAGAACATTACTGCAACCACTAATTAAAATTAATAAGGTCCCACTAAAAACACAACTAAAACCAAGTTTCTATAAACCCTCTCGATAAAGAAAATATTTTTAAAGTAATGCATGAACAAATAAATTGTCAGAATCGACAAAAGCGATAAAAAAAAACAGTAAATATGGGCATAAATGTGATTATAGTTATATATTACTATTTATATTAACATTTTTAAAAAACTCAATTGTAAGAAAAACACGCTAAAATAAGTTAAAACACACGAAATATTGTTGACCCCGTGTATGCTTAAGATATATTCAGTGGCTTTTAATATAAAATTTAAGACAAAGCGGTCGTGAAATAGGAGCGCAGACGTTTGTTTTCGAATCCGAAGTCACAAACCGGATGGACTGTAAAAACGCTGTATATATATATATATATATATATATATATATATATATATATATATATATATATATATATATATATAGTGTGTGGGTGTGTGTGTGTGGGGGGTGTATAATGGCGAGCGCAGCTTATAACCAAGTCTTAATGTAGATTGCAGAAAAAAATCAAAATATGGGGTGTTAACCGTTAGCTAGGGGAGAGGGGCAGCGAGGGAGGCTGTTATGTTTTTTTTTCATTGTTATTGTTAGGTGTGCTAAATATTAGTTTGTGTCTGGTGGTATATTTTTAACGGGGATATTTGTATTTACGTACTTGAACTTTCTCTTTTTTCTACAACTGGAGATTATCTCTGATTTTGAGTTGAAAATGGTTAATTTATTAGGTGCCGTTATAATCTCAGTCGCCTCTGAGTTACATAATAGGCAGTATTTAGAGCCTGGACTGTAAGAGTTGGGCTTTCTTAATATCTTCCATTTTAATGAGAAGTTTATTTTGTTTAGTTGCAGATTTCTTACTAGATTAGATAAGGTAGTTTTTGTTTTAGGGCTCTCTCTAGATAATGATTGTAGATGGTTCGCAATTCTGTTTTTTTATCAGGAAGGAGGATAATGGTATGTAAGTGTGTATTTTTAGGTTTGTATGTTGTGTATTTAAAGATTCTTGATTAATTTGGGGGTAAATTGAGTTTCCATGTCCCGACTCACTATCGCCTATTCCTATCGATTGTGTGATCGGTTATACAGTTAGTGTGCTATAAATTGTTAGGTTATGCGAATCCTCGCTGGAATAACTAGTTCTATGGGATGTGGTTATCTGGTTATTTGCTGTCGTGTTTGATGGAAGTTCTGATACTGTACAAGAATATATGACGTCTGAGTTTACACAGTCATTCTCCAGTGGGCAGCTATTTGGATCGTTCCAGTTGCAGTTTGGTTGAGCGACACTTGGGTTGTCGTGAACTATTTTCTGCGCCGATTTTATTTTCTTATTATTAGTGCTTATAATAGTTTGTGCTATACTAGGCACAGTTGAGAAGGATAATTTAATAGAGTTTTTTTTTTATTTAGGATGGAGCTGTATTTGTGATGATGCTTGAATGAACTTTCTACTATTTTAAAGAATTATTTTGGGATATTAGTTTGGGCGTTATTGTTGTCTGGGACGGTTGAACCAAATATTATTCTTTTTTCTAATTCGTTTTTTTTTGGGGGGGTTCTTTTTGTATTAATGTTACATATTTTGATTATCATGCAGATGATTGTTATGATTCGATTTTGCCGTATTATTCTGCTTGGCTTTGCGTTTAGTCATGCTGTGGATAACTGCGTTAGGTGCTGGAATGCGTTTTACCATTATTCACATCGTACTTAATTGTGTCTTTGTATCCTGAGTTTGATAGTGCGTTGTTATAAAAGGTGGAGTTTTCATTGAATATGTTATGGTTTGCCGAGCGGTTGGAGATTCTTTTAGACACTGATATAGGGATTGCCTTAATGACGGATCTGATGAGATTGGAGAGTCCGTGGACATAGTGCAGCGATAAATTCAGTTTATGGTACGGGCAATATGATCCTTCCTTTAGATTTAAGGTAACGTCTAAGAAATTTGAGGTGATGTTTTCTTTTTCCATCGTTATACTAAGGAAATAGCTGCTAAAGAATTGTCTTAGTTTAATTATGGTGTTGTTATACATCCTGGGTCTATCTCCAGTTACTAATAGGGCGTATTCCCGGTACAGGCCTCCTTCGCTATCGTTGACACTGCGTGTAAATTCATTTAATAGGAAGATTCCGACCAAATCTGCCACTTGGCAGAGTCTGACGACCATCATTATATCGAAGTGATGAGGAGTGCCTTTTCTGGTCCACAGTTTATCATCAAATTGTATTAAAGTTTTTCTTGCTAGTAGAATTAGTCTAATTTCTAAATCGGAGGGATCTGAGTTATTTTTTACAAGTCTGAATGTTTTGTTTAATAGGATAGGAGAGATAGATTGGTAATAGTAGTCAATGTTTAATGTTATGAAGTTCAACCTTGATTTGTCTTTAAGGTTTAGGAACGAATTTATAACATTGTCTGAAGATTGCCAAAGGGAGAAACGTATTTTCTTTTTTATATTTAATATTAGTCTATCTAGTATGTTTGTACGTATTTTTCCTAGATCTGATGTAGGAGGGCACATGAGCCTGATGGATGGGTTCCTAATGAAGTTTGGTTTATTGTCGTTTAAAGAGAATCTTGGGGTAGATGGGGGTGAAGATTTTTGTATGGTTGTTTATGTTCATGATAGTAAGGAGATTCTTAGCTTGGTAATTGAGAGTTTGTACTGAGTTTAGCGGTACTTCTTTATACAGCTCGGAGTATCCTATTTCCCCACCCAGCTAACCTTGTTGCCACTATTAACTTTATTCTTTCATTAGAAAAGAATACAGATACCCTCGACTACTTCCAGAGAATGCCGTCACAGTTGGAACCAAACCTGAATGCTTCCGTTCCATACACAAAAAAAAAAAAAAAACTTATCGCACCAACACAACTAACGAATACCAACGGAACTATATAAAAAGAAAACTCTGCAAGACAAACACGATATTTAAACGGATTAGAGGTATGTCTACCCTCAACATATCTCTAGGAATAAGAAATCAATTCAAGGAAACAACACTCAGAAATTACTTATTTTCTCGTTTAGAAACGAGAATGTATGTACTCTGTTGTTTTATGTCCTGCTCATTTATAACATAGAAAGCTGGTCTCTCCAGACGGGTATTCTATTGACTTTATTGTGGACTATTACATACTTTCTCCTGTGAAGAAATATTAATAACCCCCAGGATATTACTTTCTGAACTCTTTGTTTCTACTGGCTACCCCATTGTATGTGTGTATGCATGACGTTATATATGTGTGTATGTATATGTATGCATATGTATATATATATATATATATATGTGTGTGTATATATGTATATGTGGATGTGTATATGTATGTGTGAGTATGTACTACTCAATCCCTTATACCTAATTTAAGTATCCAACTCTGCCCCCTCTTAACAAAAATAAGCACTTTTTATTTTCATAATTTTTGTTCTTTTATCTTATTATATATATATATATATATATATATATATATATATATATTTATATATATATATATAATTATATATATATATATATATATATATATATATATATATACATTTTCCCCGCCTCTTCTTTGTTTGTTTGTTATTATTACTTTGCCTTTCACCCTCTATCCCTTAAAAATATATTTCACATGTCTTGGATCTTGCCTTTATCTATACCCCTTAATTTTACTCAAATTCTAGTTATTATTACCATTATTATTATTACTCTTATTATTAATACTAGTATTATTGTTACTATTATTATTGTTATTTTTATTATCGTCGTCATTGCTATTATTATCATTAATATCATCATCATTACCATCGTCGTTATTACTGTTGTTATTATTAATATTGCTATAGTTAATAGTAAAATCCCCCTATTACTCCACGCTAATCATCCATATCCACAAATCTATTTTTGTCCTGTTAAACACCCCCAAAGAATTTGCCACCCTATCTCTCTACCTTTGCCTTATAAAAATGAAAACATCGGAATATTGCCACATATTATCTAGCATATAGTATACTTTTAGATCCAGTATTATAGCCTTATATCTACCCACTCAGACCCACCCTTTTTGCCTTAAATCAGCACCATAATATCCCCCAAGTATACAGTAATTAATAGTCATGTCATCTCGCTTGCATATGTAAAAAAAATTATCTTCATAGATAATAGACACCTTACACGCCGTTAAATTAGAACCACCACACATCCAGTTAAGTCCCAACTTAAACCTTAAAAGATATACTACACACACTTAAGACTATGATAACAACTCTATGCTCCGTCTTTATTTAGAATTCAACCCCCCAACATCATCTATAATTTTAATTTGTTTTGATCTGTTTCGTTCCTAATGAATAAAACGCTAGACGCCGCATCCCCACTATACTACCTACCATCTTCTCTACTCTTCTCATGAGAAGCATTAGGTTTCGAAATGCCTTAGCACAAATTCCTTTCTATCCCCCAACTAATCGATTGTATTGCCTTATAGAATAAATGAACCAATCTATATCCAACAATATATAGTTGTGTGTCTTCATTTCCAACTCCCATTGTCTTCATATATAAGCTCCATTGATATTTGTTGAGCTTAATAATGCCATAATTCTCCTCTCATAGAATTGAGCTTGCTCTTTTCCTCTAAAGCTTATATGTATATAGCTGGCTCTTCTCCTCTAGCGCATATATATATATATATATATATATATATATATATATATATATATATATATATATATATATATATATATATATATATATTACTACTTGCGGAAGTAATTTTTCATTTTATAAAACGGGATACAATTATGTGAGGATTGCATTCGCGTTTGTTGTCAAATAAAAGTAAATATAATCACGTTATTGCATTTTGCTCGCAAATTAAAACTTATTGAAATTTAAAAAAATGAAATATGCATTTTCATAATGAAGGTCAGAGTAAAGCTGTTAATACGCTGAGATGATTATTTATTTCCAGAAAAAAGTCAGATCAACAGCAATGTGACTAAATACTTCTTTTTGTTCTATTAAATAACGAATGGACATTATATTGCACTATAAGCTGTACAACTACGAATTTTCTCATCCAACCCAAGCATTTTAGATAGTAAATTTATATATATATATATATATATATATATATATATATATATATATATATATATATATATATATATCAAATCATGAAAGGCGCAAGCTTGAACTCTTTTACTTGAGTTTTGTCCTCGTTTTTTGTTCGTATTTAAATTCTGAATTTAATCTCAGCGCCACTCGAATGCAAGCAAATACCTTTCATTTTAACCACCACGCAAGATACAAGACTTACATTGATCAATTAATTCCCGGCACAATCACCCTGTTTACTACACTCATTTTTCTCAATAGTTTACTGAGTTGTAAGTTTTCATAAAGTTTTATGTTTTTATGTTTGCACGTACATGTTTCGATCATTATATATTGACTAATATAATTGCGTGACGTACGACCATGTATTGTTATATTTACATTTTAATTTCATGCAAAACAGGTAAAATAAGTAGAATGCTTACGATAGTTATGAACTAGAAATTAATTTCAGTTTTTAGAGTATTTTTTAGAAATAGTTTAGACCTGCCTGCAAGTTACCAAACCAGTCAGAAATCTGATCCATAGTAATTATTCTCAGGTATATACCCATTGCTATATTATGTGTTTTGTCGTAGAGTGATGAGATATTCGGTTGATTAATTATGTCTGTGTCGGATATATTCTCGAGAGTAAAAACAATGAAAAGAATATGCTGTTTTCATAGGGATCAGACATCAATGGAGCTAAATTCACTCATTTGTACTGTATTCTTGAGACGCTTTATAAAAGTCTTAACTTTTAACACATTACTAAAATAACCTCATTCAAAAGATTTTGATAAAATATAAAATAAGCAAAATTGGCATAAGATTTACTGGCATCAATAAAGAATGAGAGGAAATTTACAAATACACATCTGTTCTGTATAATATACATCTTAGTATATATAAGTACGTGTTTAGATGTGTGCGTTTTCGTGTATGCATACATTTCTTGTTTTCTCTTGAATACATATTTATCTCAGATTATATGCTTGGAAAATTAGAACCATTACAGGGTATATTACAATCACTGTCAAAAATGATAGACGTCTGAATACCGGTAATGAATGACGCCACTTAGAAATTTGATGCGTTCGTTAAACGGTTTTAAAACTCTTTTTGAATGTGTTTTTAATACGAGGTAATATTTTATTATATATGTATATATATATATATATATATATATACATATATATATACATATATACATGTATGTATATATAAATGTATGTATATATATATATGTATATATATATATGTGTGTGTGTGTGTGTGAATTAGAGTATTAAACACATTTAGAACAATTAACCTACACAGGGTCGTCAGCTTTTCATCCCTTGCACAGAATCCTGACGCGGACTTTATCCTGAAGATCCACAGCGAAATGTCGGCGTATTTGTGTGGCTCAATTGCCAATAATATGCTTTTATTTATTATACCACTCTACCTACATATTCGTACTTGATATAGTAAATACTGAGAATCTATACCCAGTACAATGTACTATCTTATTATGTTAGATATAAAATAATTATATATATATATATATATATATATATATATATATATATATATATATATATATATTTTGTGTACAGAAAGTTGTTAGTTGAGACAGGTCATTGGTACCGTCGGTTTCAAGCCCGATAATAAGGCCCGTTTAAGGTATCCTTATCGAGCTCTCTTCAGCCAATATTCGTCTATCTTATAACCGGAAGTGTGAAGTATATATACCTCGCGAATCCACGTTCAAATCTCGTTTTGTTTAATCCCCCCCCCTTTTTTTTTTTTTTATCTATCTATATCTATCTATATATATATATATATATATATATATATATATATCGGGTAATGTAATACCTAATTTTCAACTTTGAATTATTTAAATTTAAGATCTAATTTCGAAAAAATGTTTTTTTTATATATGAATCGATTTTAATTTGAACCCCATTTAATTTTAAAATCTCTTTCCTTATGTATAAAAACTTTAAAATCTGTATTGGTATCGGTTAAAAACTTAAAAATTCGTTTAATTATATCGAACATTTAAAAATTTCTAAAAATACGTTTAAAGTTTTAAAAAATATATTTTTAATTATATCGAATCACGTTTTAAAATTTCGAAATACGTTTAAAAATTATTTTTTAAAAACCCAAATCTTTCAAGGTTTGGGGAAGTGAGTATTTATCTATCCTAAGTGATTTCCCTAGTTTATTAACATTATTATATTTTTCTATAGTTTTAAATTCGAAATAGATTATAAATTACATTTATAAAATATAATATATATATATATATATATGACATTAATTAAAAATCTATAATATAATTGCGATTAAAATCCAAGTTTACCGACTAATTATTTATGTATTTACAATTTTTTTTCCTTATATATATATATATATATATGAAAAACAACATCTAAGTGTTGTTCTTTTCATTGATCCAATTTATTAGGAGACCCTTCCTTCTATGTATGCAACTTTTCAAAGCTTCACTCCTCACATTTAAACATTTTATTTTTGGGTCATGGATGGACCGGAGGATGTGGTATTTCTCTGCGTTACAGAGTGAGCATTGACTTAATTCCGGGACGTAGGCTGGTCTATGCTCTATTTTTCTCCATTTTATGGAAAAGGGTGTATTTTTTTCTTTAAGCTCCCACACGCGGGTAGCTAATGCTGTATTCATCCTTGTTTTAGCTCTAAAGGAGCTCATATGTGCATAATATCTTTGTTTAAATTGGCCTTTTGTCATACCTATATATATTTCCGGTATATTTGTGGATTGTTCCGTTACTGTGGCCTCATAGACAAGGGATTCAGCTTTACAATTACCCTCCAATGGACAGCTATTTTTGGTCCTGCAAGAGCAGCCTGCGTTATCTATCTTTTTTGGTTCTTTGGATATTATCGACTTTATTGATGGAGCTGTCGAGTAACTAACTTTCATCGTGTTTCTATTAAAAAGTTTATGTAGTCTATGTGTTCTTGGAAAATGTTTGTCTAGAAGGCTAAGAAAACAATGCCCTACTCTAGTTTTAGTGTTCAATGAAAACGGAGGTAAGAACCAGATTATTTTCCGTTTCCTCTTTCGTTTTATATTTTCTTTATTCTGGGTTTGTTGAAATTTTATGTTTTCATTGAACCCACTTTGATGCAGTGCGTCATTATAATATGGTGCTGCTTTCTCGAACACTTCAGCGTTCGAAGAAAGCCGTGAAATCCTTTGGCTAATGTTCGCTACCATATTTTTAAACACTGTGGGTGGGTGGCATGAACCCTTATTTATATACATGAGTTTTTCATTTAGTTTGTGAAAGGGTTTGTGTATTTTCTTCTCGAGATCTAGAGTGGCATCTAAAAAATCTACTCTATCTAAATTTGTCTGTATTATTATTTTAAAGCCTAGTTCCTTAAAAAATTCAGTTAGGTCTTTTCTAAGCCTGTCTAGTCACGCGATAGGCAAAGTCCATCATCTCTATATAATCCAAAAAAGTGATCTGGGAATTTATATTTCATGGTCTCCAGTAGAAAAAGTCCAACCAGATCGCAGATATCAGCACTGTCATACGCCCCCATCGCGACGTCAAAGGGGTCTTCGGGGTTTGATTTTTTGACCCACGTTTTATCGTCAAAAAATAAAAGGGTCTGTCGAGCTTGCATGATTGTTTCCTTATCGAGCTCACTTATCTTTCTATATTTTGATGCGAAGATCAACGATTTTTCTAGGATTTCCTTAGTTATTGAAGGGTAAAAATCGACGATATCCAGTTGTGTAAACTTACATTTGTGTGGTTCAGTTATGTTTTTAAACCAGTCCAGTACCGCGCTAGTGTCTGTCCACAAATTAAGATTTGATTTTCTTTTTATCTCTTTTACTATTTCTCTAAGTATAGACTTGCTAGCTAGACCGATTTCGCTTTTAGCCGGGTTTATTAACCTGCAGGTTGGCCTATTATTAAAATTTTCCTTGTGGTCTTTTAAAGTTATAAACACATTTTTCTTTGCTAACCTATTTACTCTGTATTCTATACCTAATTTTGTGGCAACTTCTGTAGCCTCTTGGTTAATAGATTTATAAGTATCTTTTCTTGCTACCTGGTATTTTTCTGTAATTGAGTTTAGTACAAGTTGTTTTTTCTGTTCCTTTTCCATTTTATATAAATTTTTCGTTTTATCTGAGAAAACAATCGTCTCATTTTCTCTTTTTATTTTTTTGATATCAGCTGTCATTGTTTTTTGAAATTGATTTGATCTATGTTTAAATTCAAGCTTAGCGATAATGTCTAGTAAATCTTTTTCAAAATTTTCTAATTCTTCCACTTTACTCGGGTATTTTATAGATTTTAATCCAAAATTGTTTTTCACATTCTCTTGGATGTTTGTTTCGTTTATAACCTTCCATCTCATCCTCTGAATTACATCTTCAATTTTCGATAGTAGGATTCTTGTATACAGCTGGTTACTTGGTGTTGGTATATTTTTAGTGGAGTAATTTAAGGTATATTGTTCCATCTCCGGTTGTTTTTAAAGAAGGTGGTCTTTACTTCCTGTTTTGTGGTGTTCTTTCCCGATAGTGCTCAACCACTAGGCTATTGGTATTTACCGTAAATTCCTGGTGGGGGCGAATATGATTAGTTTTTTTGGAAAAAGAATTCCAGCAGAGTGCTCAATTAAAAGGAAAATCCAAATTTTAAGAGCGTACTTATATTTTGTGTACAGAAAGTTGTTAGTTGAGACAGGTCATTGGTACCGTCGGTTTCAAGCCCGATAATAAGGCCCGTTTAAGGTATCCTTATCGAGCTCTCTTCAGCCAATATTCGTCTATCTTATAACCGGAAGTGTGAAGTATATATACCTCGCGAATCCACGTTCAAATCTCGTTTTGTTTAATCCCCCCCCTTTTTTTTTTATCTATCTATATCTATATATATATATATATATATATATATATATATATCGGGTAATGTAATACCTAATTTTCAACTTTGAATTATTTAAATTTAAGATCTAATTTCGAAAAAATGTTTTTTTTATATATGAATCGATTTTAATTTGAACCCCATTTAATTTTAAAATCTCTTTCCTTATGTATAAAAACTTTAAAATCTGTATTGGTATCGGTTAAAAACTTAAAAATTCGTTTAAAAATATGGTAGCGAACATTAGCCAAAGGATTTCACGGCTTTCTTCGAACGCTGAAGTGTTCGAGAAAGCAGCACCATATTATAATGACGCACTGCATCAAAGTGGGTTCAATGAAAACATAAAATTTCAACAAACCCAGACTAAATAAAATATAAAACGAAAGAGGAAACGGAAAATAATCTGGTTCTTACCTCCGTTTTCATTGAACACTAAAACTAGAGTAGGGCATTGTTTTCTTAGCCTTCTAGACAAACATTTTCCAAGAACACATAGACTACATAAACTTTTTAATAGAAACACGATGAAAGTTAGTTACTCGACAGCTCCATCAATAAAGTCGATAATATCCAAAGAACCAAAAAAGATAGATAACGCAGGCTGCTCTTGCAGGACCAAAAATAGCTGTCCATTGGAGGGTAATTGTAAAGCTGAATCCCTTGTCTATGAGGCCACAGTAACGGAACAATCCACAAATATACCGGAAATATATATAGGTATGACAAAAGGCCAATTTAAACAAAGATATTATGCACATATGAGCTCCTTTAGAGCTAAAACAAGGATGAATACAGCATTAGCTACCCGCGTGTGGGAGCTTAAAGAAAAAAATACACCCTTTTCCATAAAATGGAGAAAAATAGAGCATAGACCAGCCTACGTCCCGGAATTAAGTCAATGCTCACTCTGTAACGCAGAGAAATACCACATCCTCCGATCCATTCATGACCCAAAAATAAAATGTTTAAATGTGAGGAGTGAAGCTTTGAAAAGTTGCATACATAGAAGGAAGGGTCTCCTAATAAATTGGATCAATGAAAAGAACAACATTTAGATGTTGTTTTTCATATATATATATATATATATATAAGGAAAAAAAATTGTAAATACATAAATAATTAGTCGGTAAACTTGGATTTTAATCGCAATTATATTATAGATTTTTAATTAATGTCATATATATATATATATATATTATATTTTATAAATGTAATTTATAATCTATTTCGAATTTAAAACTATAGAAAAATATAATAATGTTAATAAACTAGGGAAATCACTTAGGATAGATAAATACTCACTTCCCCAAACCTTGAAAGATTTGGGTTTTTAAAAAATAATTTTTAAACGTATTTCGAAATTTTAAAACGTGATTCGATATAATTAAAAATATATTTTTTAAAACTTTAAACGTATTTTTAGAAATTTTTAAATGTTCGATATAATTAAACGAATTTTTAAGTTTTTAACCGATACCAATACAGATTTTAAAGTTTTTATACATAAGGAAAGAGATTTTAAAATTAAATGGGGTTCAAATTAAAATCGATTCATATATAAAAAAAAACATTTTTTCGAAATTAGATCTTAAATTTAAATAATTCAAAGTTGAAAATTAGGTATTACATTACCCGATATATATATATATATATATATATATATATATATATATATATATATATATATATATATAGATATAGATAGATAAAAAAAAGGGGGGGGATTAAACAAAACGAGATTTGAACGTGGATTCGCGAGGTATATATACTTCACACTTCCGGTTATAAGATAGACGAATATTGGCTGAAGAGAGCTCGATAAGGATACCTTAAACGGGCCTTATTATCGGGCTTGAAACCGACGGTACCAATGACCTGTCTCAACTAACAACTTTCTGTACACAAAATATAAAAATAAAAATATAAGTACGCTCTTAAAATTTGGATTTTCCTTTTAATTGAGCACTCTGCTGGAATTCTTTTTCCAAAAAAACTAATCATATATATATATATATATATATATATATATCGAGTATACATATATATATATTTAAATATATATATATATATATATATGTATACTCGATTTTATTGTGTTATCTATAATAAAAAAAAATATATATATATATATGCCTATAAAAAAAATACCGAAGAAGGCGACTGAAGTAATCTCGGATCTTGAAGTGTATTCCTAAATTGCTTATGAGGACATGCTCCCGTTACCTTTCCAAATAAAACAAATCATATTTATTTAAGTTTAAATCATATGTATAAAATCTTCGGGGAAAAACAATCGAAGTTATTCTGAATCTCTATATTTTAACACTATGATTAATCCTTTCAGAACTACCTCACAACTTCATATACATACATTGAATTTATATGTTCAAAAAACTTTCAAATATTTTCCGAATATATTTAAGGCAATTAGGATGAGATAAATAAAACAAATAAAATAATGTTGCAATATGAGCTCAGTGAAAAAGTACATAGTAGTGGTGTGTTCTTCTGGTTATATCTTTAATCTAATATCCATGTATATAATCTATTTTCATAAAATTCGAACGACAAGTAAAAAGTTTTTTGTGGAACAAAGTTGAAGAATTCCATAATTTCTAAGTACACTCCCAACTTCTGAAACTATGGGAGCGAATTTTTTTATTAAATTCATATCATATGTTAGACTTTGTGGGTGAAAGACAAGGAACATCTTTTCGAATCAGTACATTTCCCTTTATTTGCCTATAGTTATACATAAACTATTTATACGGAATCGCTTTTAAAATTTTAAAGTTGTATATTCGATTAAAATAAATTGAACTATACCTACACGATTCTAATAAAATAAGTTTTCCGAGGTTAAGGGCGGAATTTTCAGGCAATAAAAATAATTAATGATACAATGTCTATCGTGAAATTAATAGCGATCTTAGTTCAATCTCTTTGCAGATTACGCATTCTTACTAGTATATATATATAGATATATATATATGTATATGTATATATATATATATATAAGTGAAAATTGTAAGTGTTTTTTTTATCAAAACTGCACATATATAAAATGTTTTCTATAGTAGTGTATTGAAGTTATATCTAACCTTTAATTGTTTCCTTAGGGGAGTTCTGGCCAGAGAACCTCTTTTAAATCTTCAAATATGTCTTATGTTAAAGTAGCAGAAATTCTCCCGGGAAGAACATTGCCCTCCTCCATTATAGCTTTGTTCCCTTCAATGATAGTGAATATTTATCTGTTAACTTTAATAGAGCTATACGGCAGCATCCTAATTAAGAATATGTATTTGATTTTAATAATTTTTAATAAACTGTAGAAGCGCCTATTTCGTTTTTTTTTTCTAAAATTCTATACTGTTTAGCTATATTAGAAAAAGAAAATATGGGTGGAGACAAAATTTATAAAATAATACAGTGTTAGGAGAATGAAAATATACATATCGTAGCTCATTAAACGTCAAGCTACTTTAAGCTACTTTCAACCTTTAGTTAGCGATTTACAAGTACATAATAACTACCATACTGACTATCATACTGTCCTTGAGTGTCTGTCTTCTTGTACAGCGGCTTATCAGAACAACCTGGACTAAGGATGCATTTCCCTACAAGTAAAACCTTACTAATTATTAAAAATATTAAAAAAAACTTAAAAGTCAAAGTAAAACCCCATCGGTAACCCTACGTCGGGTTTTACGAGGATTGTAGTCATTTTGCCTATCACAAAAGAATTAAGCTGAATAATCCAACAAATTAGACGGGTTTATGTCCTGGAATCCATTAAGGCTAAGAAACTAAGAGAAAGGCAGAATATAACCTAGTTAACTGATCAATAATTAAGAGCAAAATAATTACTCCTAACTTTTTCATAACTGAACAATTGAGATATAAAATAGACTTTAATGGAATATTCGAATATCTATGTACTCATATAAATGTCAAGTGTTAGTACCAGTAAAAAGGGCTCTTACATTTTTAAGAAATTCGGCGTAAGTAAAATGCAAAAATATATATCATACACATTGTGGGTGATAGTTTTAGATAACTTTTCTACTTCATAAATCAAAATAAATAAAAAAAAGAAATACAACTCTATATCATATATAAGACACCAATATGGCCCTCTGAAAAAGATCCTTTTTGATAAAGCCCAGGTATCCAATTTTTGAGGAACATTATGCCCGACTATTGAAAGTTATCAGAGGCATGCTGCCAGTGGCTGTATTTCTCCTTTTCCTTACTTTATTTTCTGATAGGGTTTAATTTTGCTCTATCTATCTACATCATTCTATCACTGTTTCTATCTTTTTCTCCTTTTTTTAACATAGGAAGAAATGTAAATGCAGGTCGTAAAAATAGAGCACTGGTTGTAAACTGCTCAATTCGCTGTTAAATGATAAAAACTAATTTTAATTAATCAATCAATGTGTCTCACTTGGATTTTTGTAATGCCTCTTACTCATAAATAAGCTACCTGATAAAGTGGATCTGTGATACAGTATAACCCCGGGATACGGTTTAAAAAGTACGAAAATACAGCACAGTGCATAATACACATGTGTATAATCAAATAACATTATGAATAACATCGTAAGGCGAGCAAATACCGTAACCAGTGTCGGGAAAAACACCTTTCTTAAAATAATAATATGAAGAAAGTACCCTACGGCCAGCGTACCCGGGGTTTATAGTATGTATATTTGATGATGATACCAATATCTTTGACAGACACATATGACAAAAGAACAAACAGATACCTAAGGAAATGGTTGGAAAACTTAGTGGACGACTCCCAGTCTGTAGTGGAATGTGAAGATAATTTGATAGTAAGATTCATTGCTGCCAAGCCGATTTTTTCCTTTAATAATTGCAAGCAATCTTCTCAAGCATTGGTAGCCATGGTGAATGATACTCTACCTGAGAGCTCTTCGTTCAATCCTCTCGCTTTTATGTTTACAGGGGCGTGAATCAGAACAAATAAATCGAAGGGTTTGTCACGATTGCCACGAAAAAGGTGGCGCTCTCTACCGTACTAGAAAGTTACTTAGTCAAGAGATCCGTAGATAATAGAAAACCTTCCACTCAAATAGTCCCGTCCCTAGAGCTGGTGTACTTTGGAACAGATATATTCTGCTAAACTGCGTACATAATATCCCTGCTAATCCTGTCCCAAATAATAGCCTCTTACATTAAAAGAAACACTGTGCTTTGTTTGAGGTGAAAAACGATAATATATATATATATATATATATATATATATATATATATATATATATATATACATGTGTGTGTGTTTGTGTCTGTGTGGGCACATGCGCACACATATACAAATGCACGCATATGCATACATGAATATTAACGTGTGTGTTACCTAGAGCAGTAAATCCCAAGAGAATGTGTACTTAACAAACATGGAACAGGAACAAAATATCACAGTTTACAGTAGGTCATGTTACGATACTCTATTTGACTAAGTCAGATATTAATCATGAATAAATAGGAGGAAATAACGAAGTTAATATTTATATTTGTGAGTCCATGATGTCGAAAATATACTGAATTATCTTTACGTTTTTATAGATTTTTTTGTTAACAAAAGTTTTATATTATATTAATGCTTCTATATAACGATATCAACTCTTGTTTTAGCATACTCTTGTTAACTAATAATTTCTACTGTTCATTTAAATCGAATTTTATTTTTAACTGTTATCAAGACTAAAAGCAATGGGAAACTGCCGTCTGTAATTGTCTTCCAGAGATTGCCGTAACTAAAATTTTTAGAGCCGTGATGTCCGACTTTTATAAAAGAAGCAAGGCCGCAGCAAGCATGCAGGAAAGCAATGATGAAAATATAGTAAATCAATTTATTTTAATGAGAATATTCGTTTGTCTATATTGAAAATACAATGCGAATGTATAATTGAAAATATACTACTATTGTGACAAAGAATGGTTCATATTAACACATGTTAAAATAATTTCTTTTACGAATCGAATTCTTTCATCTCGGTTAAACTTGAACAACATATTCATTCTTTTAGTTCGATTTCATTTTAATACACATAGAAATATTATATAAACAAATTAATACAAAAAAGAGAAATAGTGTTGTTATTTATGAGTTATATTTATAGATGAAAGATGTAATATTTTTTGTACATAATATGGCCATTTATGCTTCAAAAATATATTCGAATTAACAATAAATCATACCGGCAAAATGAATATGCATGCAGTGAAACACACGAACTGATGCAATAGATATGCATAGTCCGAATCAACTCCATAAACTCATTTCTACTAGTGAATCATAATAACCTTCAGCAAGTCTCTCGTTTAAGCATCTAAGTCTTAAAATTACGGGGACAAATGACGTCAACAAAATATTCACATTGGTAGAAATGTTATATCATACAGATGAAGACGAATTTACCAGCCATAAAATTTCCGTACAGTTTTGCTTGTTATGAAGCACAGACACATTTCTTTCTGTTATAGACATTAATTATTTTTAGTTTTTTTATATTTAATTCTTAGTTTAAATTGTGATCAATAACACTTATATACAGAACAGAAAGGTATAAATTACGGAGTAAAAAATGTAGTAAATATGTTGGGTATTAATTACCGTTTATATCTGAAATTTCAGTTGTTTATTAATACTCATTAATTTAAAAATCCACAAACAATAACCTCGAATTATGATCTTGCGTAACAGAGTGATCAATAGACGTGTGTGTGTGTTCCTATGAATAATTCACAAGTCACGGGATGTAATACGGAGAAAATAAATAAGAAATATAATGAAAAATCCTACCTGAGAAATGACTTTCTGTTGTGTTTATATAATGTTAAATATTTCTCTCTCTCTGTCTGTCTCTCTCTCTCTCTATATATATATATATATATATATATGTATATATATATGTATATGTGTGTTTATATGTGTATATATACAGATGCATATATATGTGTATATATATGTATATGTGTGTATATATATGTATATATAGATGTATATATGTATATATACAGATGCATATATATGTGTATATATATGTATATGTGTATATATATGTATATATATAGATGCATATATATATATATATATATATATATATATATATATATATATATATATATAGATATATAGATATTTGTGTATGTGTTCGTGTATGCATATGTTTTTACAGCAAATAGATTTCATATTTCTAAATTCCCCACACAGTTGTTGTTACCATCGTAAACTAAGCTTGACATTCTTTCAAGGTCTTTTAAAATGGAGATAAATTAAGCTGTTATGTAAGGGTCAGATGGAGGAACGGCTGCTTCAGCATGGAGTTGAACTTTTTGAGAGCCAAATCATGTCCTCAAGGGTTCGCGAAGAAAAACCAAAAAAGAAAGCGTCCAATTATGCAAAGGCCATCTTAAAAGTACAAGGTCCGTTGGGAGAAAATTCACATTTTCTTCAAATAGGAGACTAAGAGCATTTTATTTGCCATCTTGTAAGCACCTATCACACGAGGTTATAAGGAGTTATATGCAATAACGTTCAAACTTATGAAATATTTTAACTACACATATATTTGTAATATAGATTATATAAAATAATATTACTATATCAATATTATTATATTAGTGTTACGGTGATTAATCGGAATCGGGAATTAAAAACATCGGAAATATTGGGAGTATCGGAATTGGTAAAAGAAAAGTTGAGCGTCATTTCCGATTCTGAAAACGACTCTTTGAAAAAAAGATGTGTGATACTAAAAATAGCACAAACACGTATTTATTTATTAGAAAAGTATTCATTTACAACAGAAAATAAAGGACCAAAAGACTGCATGTGCTATAGACACTCGAAACAAATTTAGTTAATTTATTTATTTATTTCCTTGTTAAACAAAATAGTTCACTTAATCGCACTTGTTCTTACACCAATTTGGAGAACATGTTTATGACACGTGTCATTTTTCTTTGTTAAAATGTAAGATTCAAGCAAAACTGTTTGCACTATTTCTAAATGCATCTGGGCGTTAAGCTTTCTCCTTAATAAGAGTATAGAACCATTAAAACGTGCACGATACAACTATTTCACACGGCTAAATAACTGACTGTAATAATCTAAATACTATAAAGCAACACCCCAAATATTTATGAATGCAAAAATCGGGAATTAATTAACTATTATAAATTGATTGGGACCCAGCCACTTTCTCCGTAGAGAGGTTATTTCTAAATTAATTCAGCAAGCTCCGAACAAAAACAGTCAATTTTGCCTGGCAGTTGGAACTCATTCCAACGTTCGACTGTTTGGGCACACTTCGAGCTGACAGAGTAGAAGGCACCAACAGCAGCACTAGCACTAACCTTTTTACTGGAGATATAAAACTTTCAGAAAAGCTTGAACAGAAACTCTCCATCAATTACGCTTAACGTATCGCACTAGATAAAGCCAAAAGAAAAAAAGCAACTAGAAGAGAAACTAAAACTTAAGAAAGAGAAACTTAAACTGAATTAATCGTTGAACACTACTTTCCTCCTGAGATTAAAATCCGTAATATGGGCTTATATGAGTGAAGGCGATACTGTTAATCAAGATCTAGTTTAGCTGGACCTTTGATTGACACTGAAACCCCGCGAGAGATTTAGGGAGCATTTCGATGAGCAAATCGATTGAGCACTTCGCAGCAGATCGATCTACCTGTACAAGACGAGTATTGCCCAAGTCGAACCGCCCCGATATGATTAACACGGCTAGTAGAAACGCAGTATGACAGAGCGGAAGATCATGACTGGGCTGAAGCAGGTCGGGTGCGACAAATCCTCAGTACTTGGTTTTCCCTATGAAATGTATTTGATGTTGTCGCATATGTGTATACCGATTCTGACGAATGTATTTACTCATTGGTTTGACAACATTTACAAACCGGGTCAGCAAGTCACCAAGGTTTTAATTAGATTGCTGAGAAAGAGGGGCAGGCATGTTAGGGAAGAATTAACCGTTTGTCTGCATGCTTTTGAAGAACGGTGAACACTACTTTCCTCCGGAGATTAAAATCCGTAATATGTGCTATTAGTAGAGTTTTTTTACTAATAATTTTCTACTTAACAAGGTCAAGGGCCGACTAAAGAATAACGGTTAAATATTAGAAACACTTCGTAAGATGAGCAGAATATAAAATGTAAAAAATAAATTATCCGAGAGGACTGCTCTTCAAATATCTTTTAAATTAGACTTGATAACAACGATATTGTAGTCGGTTGTGTAGCATTTTCCTAGTGTATTATTCAATATATGGGAGATGCTGTAGGAAAAAATGTGTTATAGAACTTTGGTTTTTGGTGATAAATTGCTGGTTATTTTCATGAGTTTTAAATATTCGAGGGATTCCCTTTATACCCCCTTTAGTAGTAGCGGTTACATTAGCGCGTAATCATTGTGTTTTCGTATTTAAACACCATACAATTCAATCAATAGTCTTACTATCCTGAAAGATGACAATTGTTTTCAGCCTATGTATATATATATAGACACTTACATAAATTGATAGATAGATTATTTAATTTTAAATGGAAAAGATATATGGGAAAATAACAATAACAACATAAAATGTATATCAATAAAACACGTTCAATTTCATATAATGACGGCGAATTCATTGTAATAGTCTATATATGTTTGACGTCACAATAGCGTTTGTTTCAAAGCGTTCTGATTGGATAAAAGTCGGCTAAGCCCGAAACACTCCATTTAATGAAATGAAATGTTATTAATTGGCTGGCAAGGCATATGCTTAACTGATTTTGAAGTCAATATTTTGATTAAAAGTATCAGGTCAGATATTGACACAGGCTTATATATATAGTTATACATGCTTAACCCATATTTTAAAAAGTGTAATTAGATATATCGAATTTAAAAAAAATGTGTATATATATATATATATATATATATATATATATATATATATATATATATATATATATATATATTGATTACTTGAAATTCATATATATATGTGTGTGTGTGTGTGTAGGATGTAAGTGCGAAATTCATACGAATATCTTTATTCATCAATGTTTAATAAAAGGGCGTTGTTCTAACTGAATGTACATATAACCTTTTATGAGAGTACTTTTTCTATAATTTGAAGAAGAGAAATATTGATAAGATTGTAATTAGCTAAGTTCTGTTTAAGTATAAGGTTGAATCGATGTCATATGAGTGTAAAGTTCGGTCGATGTTGAAATAAAATAGTTGAGTTTTGTTCAGTTCAACAACTGTACTAGTACCCATGTTTTGATTAAAATGTTACACACGTTATATAAATACCTATAAAGAAGATATGACATGTTTCCTTATCCAGTGTGATCGGAATAAAGGATGCCAGCAATAAACAAATCTAGAGAAAGTAAAATCATTAAGGCTCAAATCAAATCATCCATTCATTACTAACAAGACACTCCTTATCAAAGTCAATATGTACTGTTGCTAGTTGTATGATTACGAAGATATCGAGAGAAATGAGGATACTGAATCAAATTAGGAAAAAATCGCGATAAGTATTTGTTGGTATTAGAATTGAAGACGGATAAGGTAGTCTGCAGGAAAGCAGTTCCATGGTATTATGTTCTAAATATTTGGGATGTTCTATTATGGATGACATTTGTAGAAAAAAGTATGTCAAACAAATTAGACAGAGATAGAAATAAAGTATTAACTACTAGATCCATGAGACGATTTTTGATTATCTTAATGCAGTAAACAAGACTTTAATCAACACGAAAGCATGATCACTCAATTTTAAAACATATCATTTAGATAGCTGATTACGTCAGGGGTTTGGTATTTTCTGGAACGAGTGAATAATCAAACAGGTTTTCCATTAATCTCAAACAGCATTAATTTATTTTTATTTCGGACTAATATTCTCATCTTTATTAGTTGTTTTTTTCATCTTTATTGGTTGTTTTTTTTTTCACGACGTTTCGACCAACTATTCCTCTGACCTTCGTCAGGTGGTAACCGCGACAGATAGGACCTTCAAATCTCCTGACTGCATTCTCAGCAATCACTGTCATCCGTAGTTGTTGTCGTTTTACGACATTTTGGCCAAGTAAACCTTTGGCACGCCGCTTTGGGTAAGATTGAAACCGCTATCTTCAGACAATGTCCATCTGGAACCGCAGAGATCCAACATCTCTATCAACTGGGCCAATTAAGGAATAATACATAAACTCAAACAGGATTTCCAGTAAACTCAAAAACAGATTTAAATTATGACGTTTATTGTAGATCTAATAGATATTTAGCTTCAAACAATTATTTTCTACATATAAACAGAATTGTAGTTTTATCGCACAAAAAAGTAATGTGAGCGTTGATGATTAAAAAGTGGCATTTGCCTTTAAAAATAACAAAACTCACCACTACGAGCTCTGAAATAGTTGGGAAGAGGTCAGCAATAAATTGAATTCCGATGACCATGGCTTGCCATAGACAACTGAATCATCTGTGTTTATGTAAATAAACAATTTGAAAATATTATTTTAACGATCATTATAGAAAACCAGGAAGATCCCTTCGCCCAGAAGTTATAAATGTGGTAAGTCGGAATGCATATTATGTGCAGTTACACCAGTCAAATAACAAAAATGCATAGCTGTTGCGAAAATAATGCCAGATATTCCATAGCTCGCAAGTGTAGAAGTGTTACTATTTACAGCCTTTCATGCGCAAAAATTAGCATTTCAATGAATAGATTCACTGACCCCCATGAAATTCAGAAAGTCAGCGTTCAGCCCTACAGTACGAAACCAATATTTTTTTCATTAAATAGATTGCTTTCTCTGAGGTAGTTAATTTCTTCTTGATTCATTAGAGATTCATGATATATATATATATATATATATATATATATATATATATATATATATGTATATATATATATATATATATATATATACAAAGAATGTTAGTCTAAAATGAGGAGGTAGTTTCTATAGGAGATCTTTAGTGTGAGATGGGCAACAGTATACATAATGCTTAAAATAAAAATATATAACACACACGCAGTGTAATATCAGTAAAAGTTTATTTCCACGTCAAAACAGGATTTTTAAACGAGATATGCAATTCAACTAAGCATCCTACGTGTGCCTACCTATCGTACCCTGTTGAAAAAGGTCCGTTTTTGTGTTTCAATGAATTTCTTATAAGTATATGTTGTATTTACCTTTTTAGCATATATATATATACATATTATTTTTAAAATATAATTATCCACTGACACGTGTTTCGTCGTCTACAACTCATCAAAGTGGCTATATATATATAGATATATAAATAGATATATAGATAGATAGATATAGATATATGGACATATATTATTGAATAGCACGGGGTGATTCTGTTTTATAATTTTCCTTTTAATCTTTTCTAATCTCCGAATAGTCCTTTTTGTGTTCTGCTCGAAATTGTATTAGTTGGATCCATAATCGCGAGCATCTCACAGGTTACAACACCAATATATAACTTAACTAAAAAAATCAATGAACGCATCACACTGTATTTACCTTGCAAATACTGTGTAAAATCTATGGAAGAAGTTATTCAGATTCTACAAGCCACTAAAATCAACAATAAAATCACCGCCTCTCTTGATGTTGAACCTCTTTTTACAAATGTACCAGTATATGAAAACGTTGACAATATCATAGAGAACATATATAACAATCCGACCCTTCCTCCACTTAAAATGAGTTCAGCAATCCTAAACAAGTTATTAATAATGTGTACAACTAAAGTTCCATTTTATGATCATCTGGAAAATATACACACACAGGTTGATGGCGTAGCTATGGGTTCCGTATTGGGACCGACATTTAGTAACTTTTATATGGCTGATCTAGAAAACAAAGTATTTATTTAATACAGTAGCCTTCTATTAATGTTCGATATGTTGACAATATATTAATCCTTGCCAACAACACAGATGAAATAGAATATTTCAAGGGTATATTTCAGAATAATTCCGTTCTTAACTTCACACACAAACTAAGTACTACTAATAAAATCTCGTTTTTAGACGTTCTCATTGACTCTAGATGCGATGAATATATCACCTCCGTTTTTTAAAAAAAACCAACATCCGTTAATTCCTGTATTTTAAATTTTGAAAGTGAATGTCCATTCCGTTATAAAACGAATGTAATAAGGAATATTATACATCGTGCAAAGGTGATTTCCTCAAACAAAAAATATTCTTTAATGAATTAAAAAATATAAAACAAGTGTTAGTAAATAACGAATTCTCAAACTCTCTTGTAGATAAAGAAATAAAACTAGCCATTAGCAATTTTAATCAAATTAGTAATATTCAAGCAAATTATCAACCTGTTAATATATATTACCGGAATCAGTTACACAAGAACTCAAAAATCGATGAAAGTATTCTTAAAAATATAATCCGTAGTTACGTGGCTCCCAATAATAATAATAACAAAAATAAAATTTATTATATATTATAAAAATATAGACAACAAGCGTTGGAACGAAACCCCACATTTCGCGGGCAAGTGACCTGTTGGAAATGACCAATGTAGTTTATAAATGCAGCTGCCCATTAGGAAAGTGTATCTCCAATACTAGTAGCTACATTGGTTAAACAACTAACACGTTGCCGCGAACTTTCCATATCTCTGACTCTAGCTCCATATCACAACATTTGAAAGGACATGGCTCCCATCATTCGGAATTTCAAAGAATTATGGTAGAAAATACAAGAGTATTGCAAAGTGAGAGAAATGCTAAGAATACTCGAGACGTTGTACATTAACACAAAGAAGCCTCAGATAAATATACTTAATCATAAGTGCAGTCGAAACGTTTTGAAATGTTTAGGATAAAATTTGAATATATATGTGTGTGTGTATATGTATATAAATATATTTAATATATATATATAAAAAATCCGCCTACCTAACATCTAACAAGTTACCACGTCACTATGAAAAGATGTATATATATATATATTTTTTTTATATATACATATATATATTTATATATATATACATATATATATATATGTAATTAAAAAACAATTTCTACATTTATTTCTACAATATGCCTGAGGATGATAGAAGAACTTCTGTCGAAAGCGCTCGCGATTATGGACCCAACTTATACAATTTCGAGAAGATCACAAAAAAGGAATAATCGGAGATTAGAAAAGATTAAAAGGAAATTTGTAAAACAGAATAACTCCGTGTTATTCAATAATATCTGTCTAAATGAGATGCTGCTGCCTAAATATACACAATATATATATATATATATATATATATAATATATATATATACATACATATTTCCTATATTATACGGCCTCCCAAAAATACATAAAGAGAACGTCCCTATGAGACCTATAATATCAAACATTGGAAGCGTCACCCATAAATTAGCACGAGCTATTGCCCAAATTTTAACTCCACTAATGGGCACCCTCAGCACTTCACATATCAAAAACTCTGGTGACCTCCTAAATAGAATAAAAAATATGGACATGCAAAATAAAACCATGCATAGTTTAGACATAATTTCCCTCTACACCAATATTCCAATCAAAAAATGCCTTAATCTACTCCATAAGCACTTAATCAAAATTAAAGCCGACCTACCTTTTTCCTCAGATACACTAATACAAATTATAAAACTCATCACTGATAGAACGTATTTTCAATTTAATAATTCTTACTATAGACAGAAATTTGGACTCCCTATGGGTAACCCCCTTAGTGGTGTACTAGCCTGCTTATTCTTAGAATTCTTAGAAACCAACTCTTTTAAACACAGACTTCCTAAAAACTCCACATATTTTAGATATATAGATGACATTCTTATTTTTCTCCCTAAAAACACACAAATAGAACAAATTAGAAATAAATTAAATTCAGTTGAACCATCTATAAATTTTACACATGAATCCGAACAAGACCACTCCCTAGCTTTTCTAGACATATTCCTCATCAGATCAGAAACTGATCTGAGTTTCAAAGTACATAGAAAGACCACACACAAAAACGACTATATTCATTACTACTCACACCACAATGATAAAATAAAGACGGGCATGATTATAGGTTTTTTCTTACGTGCCTTTAGAATATGCAGTCCCCAATATCTTAATGATGAATTTCAATATATTACGAATGTTTTAAGAAAACTACAGTATCCATCTTATTTCATTTCTTACGCAAAGAAAAAAGCTACGAAAATACACTATAACATAAACACACAGAAAAATAAAACAGATACCTCACTATTAAACAGACATCTTTTCATTCCCACCCACACCAAAAATACAAAAATCTACGACACTCTTAATAGACTTGGTTTTCACCTGATACAAACAACTTCCTCAACCATAAAACAGACATTAAAAACTACCAAGCACTCTCCCAAAACCCTCACATCCGATGCCGGTATATATTCCATCCCATGTAACAACTGTCAACAAGCGTACATAGGTGAAACACAACGAAAATTGAAATTAAGACTTAACGAGCACAGAAGAGATATAAGGAATGGTAACGCCCTAAATGCACTCTTTTGCCATTGTGCAGAACACGATCACTCATTTAATTTAGATCAAGCGAAAATTATTAAATACGTGATAGATAGAGCTAAAAGAAGACTTTTAGAATCAGCACTAATTTTGAATACTAATACTATTACGCAAAGAAAAGGCTTCTACCATTTAACCCCTAGCATAGGGAAAATAATAATCAAAGAGCAAGGTATCAGGGTGGATCCTGGCTAGCCGTTTTTCTTTGAATGTTTCAGGAAAATGAGTAGTTTCGCAGAAAGAAAAAAAAAAAAAAAATGTACATATTTATTTTAAATGCATTTTAAAAGTGTATATATATAGACATCAAACAACCTTCCCATACGCACACATATTCGTCCTTTCCCGACATGGGTTGGATTTTAAAAAAACTGTCTTTTTTCGCACGATCTATGACTTTTTCTTTTATCACATTTTTATTTCAATTATCCTGAAGATGTCCTCGGAAACAAGGACGAAACGTTGATTTTTTAATAATTTCATTCGGTTTTTTCTATTTTTTCTTTAAACATATATATATATATATATATTAATTTTATTTATACAAACATTAATGGCTACATATGTGCATACATGTTTCTGTAATCACCCACGTCGGGGGATTACGTCTTCAGGCCAAGAACTACCTTCAAAAGTCTTTTGAAGGTAGTTCTTGGCCTGAAGACGTAATCCCCCGACGTGGGTGATTACAGAAACATGTATGCACATATGTAGCCATTAATGTTTGTATAAATAAAATTAATATACCTGCTCTGTTCACTCATTGAGCACTATTTTGGTAGACACGTGTTGTTTCATTGGATTTACTTCTAGGAAACTAAACTCTACTGGCTATATATATATATATATATATATATATATATATATATATATATATATATATATATATCCAGATTAACTTTTTCCAGAAGTGAAGCAACCGATTAGACTTTTAAGAAGTTTATGCAAGAGTACTCAGTACCGGAGTAAGGCAAGATAGTATATTTATTTTAGATAATCATCTATATGTCGCTACACCTCATGAGCATGTATCAGGCAACCAGTTACAAGTAACGGTAGACGTCTTCAAAAGTATTTTATCTAGAAAAGTTTAGTCCGTAATGAAATTTTACAAGAGTTTCCAGCACAGAAAAACAAGCATCATTGATTAATCTCTACTGGAAACTGTTTTGCAAAGGACATTACACACACACACACACACACACACACACACACACACACACACACACACCACACACACCACACACACACACACACACGCGCGCACACACACACATACACACACATACACACACATATGTATGTTGTATTTTTTTAATATTTATAATTATATGTTTTCTATCTATATATTTATACACACACACACATACACACACACACACACACACACACACACATATATATGTTGAGTAAACGGTAGATGGTATTAAAAATGAGAAAAGTGCTCAATCTTGCTGTAGATGAAAATATGATTTAATTTCGTTTAATATCTGCTTGGTTAATTGAAACAAGTGTAACCAAGCAGATTAAAAATAGTAATAAAAAAACACACACACACGCATATATATATGTGTGTGTATATATATATATATATATATATATATGTGTGTGTATATATATGTGTGTGTGTGGGTGTTTGTTTGCCTATGTATGATTCAGGTCTCATGGGATAATTAATGAAGAATGCTGCCCAGAGTCCAAAAGGTGTAATTTTTCATGAAAATAATAGAATTCAAAATTTTAATTGAGTTTTTTTTTTCCGGTCATATGAATGTATTGGACAGCCGTTATATACTTAAATTCGGTGAACAAACTATTACCTGCTTGTAACCAATACCATTAATTCAGCCAACTACTGCTAGTGTATGTTCACCTTTAGTAATGGATTATTTTCTTGACGTTCCATGTATGTAGAGAAGATCTGGTGCGACATTTTGCTTATCATATCAGAGATAAAAATTCTCACTTTGTATTTTTCATTTTATTTTTTTACAGAATCCTATTATTCTTAAACGTTTTCTATTTTTTCGATTGCTTTATCACATCTGCCTTTAAGCTACTTAAAGATTTCTTTCCCTCAACAATCCACAAATACTTATTCTTACTTATCAAGAGTTTTTCTCACTTACGAAGCGATCAATATA
>NC_136518.1:23423739-23571239 GCF_053919585.1 Euprymna scolopes
ACATTTAGCGCTCCAACCGAGATAGATAAAAATGGTTTAAAATTTAGATACATGAAGCTATATATATATATATATATATATATATATATATATATATATATATATATATATTTGTGCATGTGTACAGAAGTTTTTCAACCATAAAAATAATTAATCAATTAATGAACCTTCATTTTTCAAAGAATACTCTAATTATCTTACCTTTATTCAGTTGGTCGCATATCTATGACTGCATATATCTAGATGTTTGTTTTAATAATTCTTATATAGAAAAAAATAGCATTCTAATCAATGTTTTACCGTTATAATAACGAGCCGGCGAATGGACACTTGGTGAGTGTAAACGATTATGATTGCCTTCGCAGCTTTCCATGGGGTCTCATTTTTGATATACCCTCAAATGCTTTCTCTAAGGATGTTACCAACTGGTTTATTAATGTAATTGACAGATTCATTCTTTATCGTCAGTTTCAAACCAAAACTCACTCTAATCCATGTTTTCTATCTGTTGTGCTTCTACCATTGCCGTTCGTAATCATTGCTTCAATCAATATCGTCAGAATTGTTCTGCGGCTTTGTTTCACTCCTACAAAGAGTTAGCCATGCGTGCAACATGGCAATTTATGAGGCTTATCTAGCTGTTCCTAAAGGATTCGTGACTATCTCATTTCAAAAGGTGTAATCTCATGATTTTAGAGAATCTATAATAATATTGTTAATATGGACACCTTTGCAATTTCTCCTCTTTATAATGGTATCCAGATAATTTAATATCTTGATCACTTTGTTCCTTTTTTGCTGACAATTCTCCAATCAATGAGTCTGACGCTCTTTTTCCGAATCTCCCTTCGGAGCCTGTTTAGACTCTTGAATCTATAATCATCACTCCAGAGAGGGTTGCTAGAATTCTTGCTGGTCTTGGCCAATCGTAGGCTTCTCGGCCTCATTTGATTCCTGTTGTTCTCAAACATTATGAACCTTAACGTCATTTATCCTTTCAAAATTATAAAATGTCTGGTTGTGTCAGCTTTGTTTTCTGTATTACTAGAAAGACTCCTCTGTGTTCCCTTTCTTTAGAAACTATCTTGATCGATCAGACACAACTAAATATCCTCTGTTAGAATTTCTTTTCTATAAGCAAAGTTTGTGAGAGGATGGTAAGCAGCATGCGTGTGAATTCTCTGGAAAATCTGAGTCTATTTAGTTCAGTATGTTGTTCGTGGTTTTGTTACAACAGCTGGGCTATTTACTATTGTGAGTGAACGGATCTGCAGCTTTATAGATTATTCAGGCGAGAATAGAGCCATTGCCATAGACATTTCGAAGGCGTTCATCAGAGTGTGGCATCCTCGCCTTTTACATAAACTTCGAGGCTATGGTATTTCTGGTAAAGGTCTTTTTTATCGAAGCCTGCGAGCAATTCTTGAAGACATGTTTTTTATTTAATCCCTATCTATCTTGGATCTTCTTAGAGCTCTATTTTAGATGAAACACTGATGCCCCTTTATATAAATGACCTTTCGGTAGACAATCTGCAGAGAGTCAATATTTATGCTGATTACGCTACCCTCTATTCTGACATAGCCCATCTTTCTCGGATCAGTATAAATAAGCAGTTGAAATAAACTGACATGAGTTGAGTTATAGATGAGGATAAAATGGCTTGTTTCGTTTAATCCTGTTAAGATTCAACAATTGTCTTTAAATCGCAAGCGTACATGTTTTCATCCTGAGCTCCTAATGAATGGGTGTGATTTTGATGGGAAATCAACCCTAAAATCCTCGGTCTTTTTTCTCATATAATATTTCATGAAGTCTAAATATAAAATCCATTCTCGTGAAATCGGTGCTCTGTATCGCTCCAAAAACTTTTCCATAACCGAAGATATTCTCTATAAATCTACTATAAGACTATGTATGGAGTACTGTTGTCCTATTTGGACCGGTGAATCTGTATCCGATTTGAAGGTTCTTGATAACTTCCAGAAACATATATATACTTTGATTAGACCAACCATTTTCCCTTCACTGTAACCTCTCTCGCACAGACGTTATGTTGCTAGTATCAGTCTTTTCTACACATACCATGTGTTCCTAAAAATTGATATTTTCCGTATTGTTTCTTTCGGCTCGTTTGACTCGTAGGTCTAGATGACTCCATTGAGTCGCTGTTTTAATATCTCATTGTAATACAGTATCCTATTCTTCGTACGGAATAAAATTTACAAACTTAAAAATACCTTACCGAATCATGCTTCCTGGAAAATTGCGTCTGTGATAATAGTTTATCAAAATTATGACAATAGAACTGATCCATTAAATTATGTAGCAATTAGTCTCCTCCCTCACTTCGCCAACATTGTTGAATCCTAATTTAATCAAACACTAGTCAACTGCTTTAGATATACTAAACTTATTTCCCACCAACAATATGGATAAAGACAAGCCTGTTCTACTGCAGATATTTTATATGTAATCCCTGAACGTATTGAATCTATATAGCATGCACTGATTAAAGTAGGGGGATAGGGCAATATCCATAGATATATCACAGGCCTTTTATAGGGTATGATACAATGGCCTTTTAATTAAAATTAAATCATATGGACGGATATTTTTAATTAAAGTTCAATCATATGGACGGATACTTAACATAAAAAACCTTTCTTAAATGAGATAAAAAAAATCCAGGTTGCCTTCAGTGGTCGTACATCGGAACAACATAATGTGCTTCAGTGGCGAATCTTCCGACTATTCATGCTCCTCTTGTGCATTTATGACGAAACTTATGAAAGAGATGGGGTATATTTTCTGACTACACCATGCTCTATAACAGATACAAAGAGAAAACCGATGAACAAATACCTTAGGAAATGGTTGAAATTTTAGAAAAAACAGTCTGTCACTACAGACTGTTTTTTCTAAAATTTCAACCATTTCCTAAAGTATTTGTTCATCAGTTTTCTCTTTGGATCTGTTAAAGAAAAGAAGCTTAATCTTGATAAAATTGAATGTTACTATTTAAGTGAAGAAAAGTTATCGGTTACAATATGCCTGAAAATGGAAAGAATATTAGCTTTAAATTATATGCGAACAGTTAGGAATTTTTACTTAGCTTTGTTTTTTTTTTCTTGGATACTCGAGGCTAAAAAGCATGGTGGTCGTTTGTTTCACTTGGCCTCATACGGTCAAATGGCACTTGTGGTACCAAGATGCTATCTAATTAGGGAGACGGTGTGGGCTGATTTAGAGGGAGGGGGGTCACTTAGTGAAAAGTGTTCCAGTTGGCGGCGCGACATATTTCTTTACATGTGTATCGTTTTTAGGGGTATTAATGTTAACAATTGAATACGCGTTTCAAACAAATATGATGGAAATAAAATATTAATAGATATAACGTAAAAGTAATGGCATAAGTAACGTACAAGGTGAAAAGCGGAAAAAACTGAAAAGGAAATGTGCAGTTGAAAAGTACAGCTTTAGGAAATAATTTAAATAATAAACTTACGGTGCGTAAGGATTCGTTGAAATAAGTTTTAACCGTCGTGAAGGAAAACCAACAATAAATTGAGAATCATAGAGTTTTAGGTTTAATTCAATAAATCTAATTATTTATAGGTTTTTTTTTAATATATGCAATAATTGAACATGCAATAAGTCTAGATTTATAACACGGTGGAAATGATATTTAAATAAGGTTTTCATGTCCTCTAAATAACTTAGCATAATTTCTTTTTTTACCGAGTTTGTCTTTACTATAGCATTGACTTATTAATTAAGTGACATGGCATTGTAAGCGGCGAAATAGTCTATTTAAGTGAAGAAAAGTTATCGGTTACAATATGCCTGAAAATGGAAAGAATATTAGCTTTAAATTATATGCGAACAGTTAGGAATTTTTACTTAGCTTTGGTTTTTTTTTCTTGGATACTCGAGGCTAAAAAGCATGGTGGTCGTTTGTTTCACTTGGCCTCATACGGTCAAATGGCACTTGTGGTACCAAGATGCTATCTAATTTGGGAGACGGTGTGGGCTGATTTAGAGGGAGGGGGGTCACTTAGTGAAAAGTGTTCCAGTTGGCGGCGCGACATATTTCTTTACATGTGTATCGTTTTTAGGGGTATTAATGTTAACAATTGAATACGCGTTTCAAACAAATATGATGGAAATAAAATATTAATAGATATAACGTAAAAGTAATGGCATAAGTAACGTACAAGGTGAAAAGCGGAAAAAACTGAAAAGGAAATGTGCAGTTGAAAAGTACAGCTTTAGGAAATAATTTAAATAATAAACTTACGGTGCGTAAGGATTCGTTGAAATAAGTTTTAACCGTCGTGAAGGAAAACCAACAATAAATTGAGAATCATAGAGTTTTAGGTTTAATTCAATAAATCTAATTATTTATAGGTTTTTTTTTAATATATGCAATAATTGAACATGCAATAAGTCTAGATTTATAACACGGTGGAAATGATATTTAAATAAGGTTTTCATGTCCTCTAAATAACTTAGCATAATTTCTTTTTTTACCGAGTTTGTCTTTACTATAGCATTGACTTATTAATTAAGTGACATGGCATTGTAAGCGGCGAAATAGTCTATTTAAGTGAAGAAAAGTTATCGGTTACAATATGCCTGAAAATGGAAAGAATATTTGCTTTAAATTATATGCGAACAGTTAGGAATTTTTACTTAGCTTTGGTTTTTTTTTCTTCCACTGAATAGGGACATAAATGGATAGTAACATTCCATTTATCAAGATTAAGCTTCTTTTCTTTAATGATTACGGGAAATCTTCTCAACCACTGATAGCAATGTCGAATGGTACTGTACATGATAGCTCATCGATCAAACTTCTCAGATAACGTTCAATGGGAACATAAATTGGAAACAAATAGCTCGACGTCATTTCATAATCTGCTGCAAAGCAGATATTCTCTCTGTCTCTCTAAATTGCTAGAACGTTACTTACATCTGATAGTACCCCGTTCACTCTTCGCCAATGCATAGTATATTATTGCTACAATTGCGATGGTATATCTAACATTAGTGTTTAAATTATAGACAGAATGTTAAAAAAGAGTAGATAACCTAATAAAGTCTTTCACAGTAAAACGAATACAAACCTCTGTTCTATGAAAGGAATGCTGCATCAATGTGCATATGTAACAAACATTTTGAAGCAACGGGCTCTGTCGACCTCCAAAAAATGTACTACTTTAATGTAAATAACTCTTACAAATCCGACAAGCAGTAAAAGAACAACAATACACTTTAGAGATCCCTAGATACCGGAAATACTTCTACTCAAAAAGGTTCTTATCTGATAGACTTTGGAATTCCTTCCCACATCCCTGTTTCCTCGTAGTGGAATGCTAATGTTAAAGTGTAATGTGAATAGAAATCCTGTTGCGAAACTTCGTACATAATGACCTCGCAAATCTTGTCAAAAATAATAGCTCGTTAAATGTTTGAGATGAAAACAATATATATATATATATATATATATATATATATATATATATATATATATATATATATATATATATATACTAGCAGTTCAGCTCAACGTTGCTCGGATCGTATGTACTGTTCATAACTTTATGTGTGTATATATATATATATGCACACACACACACACACACACACACACACACACACACACATATATATATATATATATATATATATATATATATTATATATATATCAAAATGTTTGACTCATGTCCAGGTAACCTACATCTACGATTTTTAATGTTAAACCCAAAATTGGTGGAAGAATTTGATAGAATCTGCAAAGGTCAACCTTTTCAGGTTTGTCCTCTTGGCAGCGAAATTTTCGCTATAATCTGATTAGAAAGCTTGCTGCATGACAGAATACCGTTTATGAAAAATTTCAAATGTTTCGACCAAAAATTGTCTGAATCGTTTGCAAGAGTATGCAAAGGTAACTTTGAGCACTTGGAAGCAAATTTTCGGCCTAAAACTGATTGAAATGCTTGTCCTATGTCTGAGTACACTTTATGTAAAATTTCGAATGTTTAGACCTAATATTGTCTGAGTAATTGGTAGAGACCGCAGAGGTAATTTTTTAAAAAACTTTGTCCTTATAGTTGATCCCTTAACATATATTGTTTTTAGACCAAATCAAATTTAAAAGTTTGAGCCATGTCCTACATTTAACATTTCAAGTGTTTATACCGAAAATTAACAGAGGAGTTTTGTAGAAATTTCAAATGGCGAATCGCTGAACTTTGACCCCTTGACAGCCAAATTTCTGACCGAAAACGGATTAAAATTATTTCCCCACTCAATATTCCTTATGTCAAATATCGGGTATATAGACATTACATTTAAAGACTCGTTTTGTAGAGAAATGTACACACACAGACACAGACAATTTCACTAATATATATATATATATATATATATATATATATATATATATATATATATGCGCGCGTGTGCGTGTGTGTGTGTATGTGTGTGTGTGTGTGTAAATAATATTATACCACGGTAAGGAATGAAGTGAAGGAACCGATAATTGTTTATGTAGTTCATTATCTTGAAAAAATATCGAAATAAGACTGAGACGTGTGTAATGAATATATATATATATATATATATATATATATATATATATATATATATATATATATATATATGGCTGTGTGCGCGTTTGTGTATTCATATACGTATACGATGGGAATTTGCAGAATGTTCTTTTATCTTAAATTATATTATTTGGAAATTAAATTTAAAATGTCTACGCCCAAGAACAATGAAATGCAATTAGGAATTTAAAAAAATACAAATCTCAATTGAATATGCAATTTTGTTTGCACATTTATGCAGTTATTGTTCGCCATTGCAATAATTGATTGCATCGAAGATGCACTCTTTGCCTTTCTCTTTTGTTGATACATCGTCCGGGTTGAGCAAACACGTTTTAATCAGTGCAAAAATCGAGGAATTCTGCCAGCGTGGAGTTTAGATTAAATATATGTTTTTCTTCGAGTCAGTTTCAATATTTTTGTATGTCACATGCATCACTCGTTAGTGCAATTACGGATAACACACAATAAACCCCCGGAACTGGTTGAATCGACATCGTAATCTTAATTTTCCAGAATTTATTTTAACGACCTTTAGTATCTTCAAATAATATGTCAGTTTGATATATACATATCCATTCATATAAAGTTAGGTGTGTGTATAAGATTATCTCCTTAACTAATTAACCGATTATTATGAATTTTTAAACATAGCTTATTACGTTTAGTAATAAAAATGATGGCTATCGTGTGTATTTATTTTATTTAGATTTATGCATCATTTTAGAGGGGGTAAACTTCTCATAGAAATATTGAAATATCAATAATGAAGTACAAACTTAGTGTAATTATTAACGCCATTCTTTGCGTATTGCTGAATTTCCATTACTTAATAAATCAATACATGGCTTACGAATTTTGCAATTGATCTCTATTGTATTCTTGTAATTCATTACTCAAATACGGTTTTCAAATAACTTTTTAAACTATTGTTTTTCTATTTAGCTTTAAATTTTTTCTTGAATATGTTTTTTAACAGATAGTAGACATTTTCTACATATAATTTTACATATACCTTTTAAAATGGTCAAATTCATAGAAAGTAATGATTTTATATTTTAGTATTTCTTTTTCGCAAGTATTTGGGAAATTCAAAAAATTAACAAAAATGTTTTCATATTCTTTTTACGTTCATTTGTTCGACCATTTCATCAACTATTAAATATTGATAATTTTATTTTTATCATTTCAATGTCATTACCTATCAATATGTCGCATTGTAATATATACAACCTAGCCCCTTAGCCCCTCTCCTGCTGAGAAGCTTTAGGCTTCGAAATACCTACATATAAAAAGCATATACCAACTCCCCCAATTACTGTTTCCTTATAACATCGACAAATACATCATTGTAAACCAACATATGGCTTTGTTATATCTATAATTGCTAATATATATACATATATATATATATACATATGTATATATATTATATATATATATATATTATATATATATATATATTTATTATGTATGTGTGTATATATCTGTATGTATGTATGCGTGTATGTATACACATGTTTCACTCATTTTATATACAAAGTAACGGCAATATTTTTCATATTTATTTCACCAGTTTATCTTCGCAGTAAATTTTGTGATGACCGCACTTTAGTAATAATATTCGTCGGATGCTCATGAAATAGAAAAAAAAAGCTTGTCTTTTTTCTTTCGAGACCTTTGAGCCAAGATCAAAATTTAATATCTGTAGGGCCTTACTAACCACTTTTTATTTGTTTCTTCCTCCGCCCTCGACACAAATGAATTATTCTATCATTATGTTTATATTTTGTTTTTACACGTTAATAGAAATTTGTGTTAAACAATTGGGTTCTAAATCGAACGTCCTCCAGTACGAAAGAGTGAAAGTTAAAGAGGATGCGATCTAAGAGGAACATTTGTTTAGTTCCACAAATACACGGATGACCAACGACGCACATTTACCCGTATTTGCATTCGTCTTGTGAATAAATTTTTTGTTCGTGTTGAATTTAGATTTTGTTTTAAACGTGAATGAAAGGTTAGATATCTAAAAGTGTAGTATCTGTTCTGATGCTACGCTTAAGTTAATTTCTCCTGTGTTAATGGAGGGGAAACCTTCTATACTAATCAATTATTGTTTTTGGTACCTACCACAGTGCCCCGTTTGCCCCTTTTTTTGAGAAGCTGGTTTAACCCCACATAAAAAAGACCTCGTGTCACATGTTTGTTCGTGGGGAAGAAAATAAATATCAATAGAAAAAGTATTGATCTTCGGGCAAAGATCAAAGTATAATAGCTGTTCCTCTGCTGTACTTCACATTATTCAGTCCACATTTTGGTTTCTATTAGTGGAAGAGAAAAGTTCATGACTGATAAATTGTTCTATTTTTGTTACTTACCAGAGTGACAGTTTTTGGAGAGCTGTTTACCCCACGCACAGATTTTGTGCCCTATGGAGGGCGGGTCAAATAAACAAAGTTTTCATATTTTATGCAAGCAAGCGTATCCAATTTCTTCCAATTTACACCAGGAGTGCTGCCAACGACTACGATCCACGGTAATAAGTAAAGTTTTGATTAAACGTAGTTAGAATAATGGCGTATTCTATTATTTTATTAACGACACTATCTCCAAATTCCAACATATAACCATCATCATCAGGTTATTAAATGTTATATTTCGTATTGAGTTTTTCTGAAAATTCAAAATCTGCGTTTTAATTGCACTCTTATAGCGAGAAGTGGAGTAAATTTTTCTCTCTGTTTCTTCCTCACCCACTTTCTCTCTTATTTTTCTGTCTTTCGCTTTCTCTCTCTCAAGCACTCACCCTCTCTCTCTCTCAATATTTATATATATATATATATATTCATATGTTTATATATATATATATATATATATATATATATATATAATATTAAAGAATTTATAATGCGAAATTTCTGAAAATTATATCAAAGATAAACAAAAAAAGAAAAATTGTATCTACCTTGATTCTAACATGATTTAAACCATTCCGAACAAAATAGATTATTGTTGACAATCTTTTCATTTATATGGTTGATTATAATTTATGACAACCATAATATCCTATATCTACATTGATAATAAAGACCCAATAGACAAATTGGAAAGACAATAGGCGTGTTATTACCGAAATACTGCCTAATTAGATGTGTAGAGTTTGTGGAACATGAACCTCTACATTACGAAGTATACGCGCGAACTACGTGGTCATAGGCCCGATATTGTATTTAAAGTCAACATGACAAAATTTAATCTTTGAGATAAGCAACTTGGTCGCATGATGAATGTATTTTTCTGTGATTCATTTTAATTTAAAGCTCACTGCATATAGTAAGAGCATATTATAAAAATTGGTTTATAAAACGGTGACCAAAGCAGGTTTAGCAGATTATTTACTAGATTATTTTTTATGGGTAATATTCTTTTTAACGAGTAAGGGATTCTTATCATGTAAATGTAAAATTTACAGTAATATGTGTGCATATATATATATATATATATATATATATATATATATATATATAGATATATAGATATACAGACAGAGAGACACAGACAGACAGATAGACAGACAGAGCAGGTTTAGCAGATTATTTACTCTATTATTTTTTATGGGTAATATTCTTTTTAACGAGTAAGGAATTCTTATCATGTAAATGTAAAATTTACAGTAATATGTGTGCATATATATATATATATATATATATATATATATATATATATATATATATATATAGAGAGAGAGAGAGAGAGAGAGAGATACAGACAGAGAGACACAGACAGACAGATAGACATACAGAGACAGACTGTTATCGTGTGTTTTCTCGAAATTATATATTAAATAATTACAATAGAATACATTCTTTATTATAGTTTCGACGAAACCTGCATGACATTCGCTAAACTACCGCTGATACATTATTTTAACGATATTTTTTTTATTTATCATTTAAAACATAATTCATTTTTATTTAAAAAATGTAGCACATTTTATTTATCCTTAAGAGACAGAGAAAAAATATTTTTTCCTAAGTTCAAGTTATCTCTGTGGTGTGCAGTCTCATCATAACTCAACCGGAACCATTATTTGTCCAGTTGAACGTAGTCACATTAGTTACGCATGCGTACATCGACACAGAGAAAAAAAGGAGAATGAATAAGAAAGTGGAGAGAGAAAAAGGGAAAGATGAAGAGGAGGAATTAGATTGATTGCCAAAAATAAAATTGGGTTAGATTTGTTGTTGTTTACTTTACCTTATAATATGAAAAAGAGAATAGAGTTAATATTTGTAAAAATCTCATAAAAATAAAAGGCAAGAGACATAACGGCAATTTATCAAGCGACAAAAAGTGACATGGAAATGAACAAGGCAATAAATTAACTGGCAGATGATGTGAATTTCATCCGGTATTCGTATAGAAATAAGTCGACGCAATTTTACGTTTTATATATTTCATATTTGTAATATTTCGCAATATTCTGCACACAAACTTGTAGATTTAAATCAATAATACAATTATAACATCAGATTAAGTTAAGCGATGGATTATATTTCAGCTAATTCGAGATTAACAAAAACTTCATCCATAATATTAAGTGTCAGAATTTACGTTGCTTGTCTGTCTATTTCCGTTTCTTTTAAGATTGAGCTGAAAAAAAAAATGATAAAAAATAACACCATTTTTATCTCATGAATTACACAAGAAACTGCATGATGGTATTCATTTTTTATTATTTTTGCGGTGTTTACATATGTCTGTTTGTCTGTCGTAATTGCAAATGAAACTCTACATCAGATTAAACACTTAAGTTCTCTTTACAAAAGATGTTAAAATATTTCTTTCAAAAAATAGGTCCGTCATTCATGCGCAGTAGATGTAGATGCTCTTGGATTACTTTTTACACGTTTAGACATGCAGACAGTTAATATTAGCGTTGAATAAAAGTGAGCACAAGGCGGTACTGACAATTAAATAAACACAACTCTGAACTAATAGGCAGCTATTCGTATAAACGCAGGGATATGTGCTAAACGGTGCCTTAAGTGAAAATGTCATGCTTTTTTGTAATAAAACATTTTTAATTTTATCTTTAGTGTGTGTTGCGGTTTTTGTTAAAACTCCTTCTTTCGGTTTATTTATGAGAGTGTCGTAACAAATTATTTAAATTGTTTTTATTAGTGTATGCATTTAAAAGAAAATAATTTCTCATTCTCTAGAACATAACGATTATATTTCTGTCTCCAGCAAATTAGGTACGTTATATTAAAACATCGTAGAATTTTAAACTTTTTCCACCATTAAATTCTACAGATTATTATTTATTTATTTACAAATATATATATATATATATATATATATATATATATATATTATTCATTTATTTTCCAAATATGTATATATTATTTATTTATTTCCCAAATATGTATATATTATTCATTTATTTCCCAAATATGTATATATTATTCATTTATTTCCCAAATATATATATATATATTATTAATTTATTTCCCAAATATAATATATATATATATATATATATATATATATATATATATTATTTATTTATTTCCCAAATATGTATATATTATTCATTTATTTCCTAAGTATGTATATATCATTCATTTATTTCCCAAATATGTATATATTATTCATTTGTTTCCCAAATATGTATATATTATTAATTTATTTCCCAAATATGCATATATTATTAATTGATATCCAAATATGTATGCATTATTAATTTATTTCCCAAATATGTATAGATTATTTATTTATTTACAAAATATGTATATATTATTTATTTATTTCCCAAATATATATATATATATATTATTCATTTATTGCCCAAATATGTATATATTATTCATTTATTTTCCAAATATATATATATTATTCATTTATTTCCCAAACATATATATATATATATATATATATATATATATATATATATATATATATATATATATATATATATATTATTCATTTATTTCCCAAATATGTATGTATTATTCATTTATTTTCCAAAGATGTATATATTATTATTAATTTATTTCCCAAATATGTATACATTATTCATTTAATTCACAAATATGTATATATTATTCATTTATTTTCCAAATGTGTATATATTATTCATTCATTTCACAAATATATATATATATATATATATATATATACATCATTCATTTATTTTCCAAATATGTATATATTATTCATTTATTTCCCAAATATATATATATTATTCATTTATTTCCCAAATATGTATATAATATTCATTTATTTCACAAATATGTATATATTATTAATGTAATGCACAAATGTGTATACATTATTCATTTATTTCCCAAATATATATATATTATTCATTTATTTTCCAAATATATATATATATATATTATTCATTTATTTCTCGAATATGTATATATGATTCAATTATTTCCCAAATGTATGTATATATATATATATATATATATATATTATTCCTTTATTTTCCAAATATTTATATATTATGTATTTATTTCCCACATATGTATATTTTATTCATTTATTTTCCAAATATGTATATATTTATCATTTATTTCCCAAATATGCATATATTATTCATTTATTTTCCAAATATGTATATATCATTCATTTATTTTCCAAATATGTATATATTATATATTTATTTCCCAAATATGTATACTCGGTTTCGTTAAAAATAAGATCATATTTCTTTTTTTTTCAGTTAAGCTAACAATTGATTATTTGCTATCTGTTATATTGATTAACCCAGTAGTACGCTGTTTTATTTTTAATATCTTAATTTTCTTCCCACAAGGAAATCCAAGTTACAAGAACTCTATTTTGGCTAAGTTCAAATGGAAACAATTATATTCATGCACGTGTCATTTTCCTAAAATACTAATTTAGGCTTGTATTTCTTATTTAAATTAAATCACTCTTTTATCTTTTACTTAAAAATAGTGTTATTGTTATTTTTCACTAGATATAATTATTTACTTTATTTATTTAATTCTGATTTATATGTTATTTTGTTGGGTTTTTTTCATTTCTCTCCTAAGTTAATTCTATTAACATTTTCTTTAATGTTTACGTTTACATTTATATACATTTTCTGCTTTCATTTTTTTCTTTATTTTTTTTTCTTTTATTCATCATCTATTTTCTATTGATGACGTTTTTCTAAGTATTAATACTGTTCTTTAAAAATGTTAATTTATTTCATATATTTCATTGTTCATGCTCACTTTTTAATTTTATTTGATTAGATCTGTAAAGAATAGTGTACACACAATTTATTACAAATTTTAAGAGAAAACTATGATATTCCTTCTTTAAGTTCAGTTTCTAATCATTATTTTATTCTATAATTTCTCCCACTTAATTTTTTCTTGTATTAAGTTCTTTGCTTTTATATCATTTTTTTAAATCTGTAATTCTCTCATTTTTCTTAAATGGTATATAATATATTTATCTTAGCTCATTGTGAACAGCTTTGCATTTTTCCTGTTTATGTTTTCACCCCCCCCTGAATCATTTGATTTTTATGTTCCTCCATTTTCCATCCCTATTTTCTATTTTAAAATATACTTTTAATTTTCTGGCAGTTTTAGTTTCAACTAAGTTTTAATTTTTTTCTCAATTTACTTTTCCATGTCTGTTTTTATTTCATTTAAATTTCATTTTTATTTCATTTATATTTCATTGTTATTGAATTTATATTTATTTTTTTTTCATTTATATTTAATTTATATTTTATTTTTATTTCATTTATATTTCATTTTTATTTTCAGTTTCATTTCATTTGTATTTTATTTTTATTCCCATGATTTTCATATGTATTATAATTAGATTTTACCTTCTGATACATTTTTGAATAATTTTTCATACTTTTTAATTAGGAAAATTCCCCCTTAATTAATTTATTCGTTGTAAATATTTTTAGTCTCATTATCTTTTCTCTAATGGGGAAAATAAAACAAAAAGGCAAACAGTCAACCAAGGTCTTTCAAGATAAAATTTATTTTTCTTCTTCTTTTTCTTCTACCCATTTTTCTCGCTATTACAACGCCACTTCTTGTAATCCTTGTTTTATTCTTGCTACCGACAATTTCATCTTCGTCTTCTTCAAGGAAAGTAACAGAAACAATATGTTCACTATTCCATTTCGCATCGTACCTCACTTCTTTCAGGAATCTGTGTAAATTCTTCATAAGCGACTATTATTTTGATCATTATATTATATGGAAGGAGATGAAAAGGCTATTTTTATTTTTTGAATTACAAAGCCAAGAAAAAAACAAGCTACCTCTATAAATAACATAAACATATTTTTTCTCTTGCAAATCCGAACTAAAATAACACAAAAACTCATTTTTTTGTAGAATTAGTCATTTTCTTCTTTTTCACATCGAACGCATTGAAAATCTACTCTGCTAAACTGACACAATATCCATCATCTTCAGTCGACCAGTTTTAAAAGATACAAGTATAAAAAAATACATATAAAAGTTGTACTTTTTTGTTTATTTCTTTTGGTGCTTAATGCGTTCATTTTATTCGGAGGTTATTTAATTTCTAATTCATTGGCCAACGGGCGCCTTTCTTTGCGCCTTGAAAAATGTCTCGATTAGCAAAACTGACAAGTTGAACGCCTTTTTCTCTTTACTCCTGGGAAAGCCATACTCGTTACACGCACGCTCCACTGCGCAAGCGTCCCTCGATATATTCAATTGATTGTCCGATATTGTTGGTTCTTTCTTGTATTTGGGGGTCGTTTAACGATCCAGAATCAGTTAAAAAGTATTTAAACAAGGAAATGACAATAACATACACATGGAGCCATCGTATATTTGTTACCATTAAATATTTTATCTTGATAAAAAAATATGAGAAAGCAGTATCCTTGAAAACTGTATGGTAGTTTTGATAACATGCAATAATACATACCATTTCTATTATGTTTCTTTTGTATTATAATAACTTTTTAGGTACATATGTATGTAATTAGAAATTTTGGCTGAAAATATTCGACTTTTTTATGAATGTTTATTCGACATCTTCTAGTGTCGGTTTATTACAAACCTGTACGGTAGTAAAATACGCTAGAATATTGGTTAATTCATGAAGATGTTGTATATATTATTACAGGACAAATTCTCTATTGAATATTATAATGCACCTTCATTAAAATATGACTCCAGCGCTATTCACTAGAATGGACAACAAACTATTTAGCACTCGAGCCTCGTCCCCTAGAGTTTGAGTAATCCACAGATAGATAAGAAGGACTGAAAATTAAACTATACCAAACTATTTAGGAATTTGCGCTTGCACAAAAGTAATACTACTCTGGCAAGTAGAAATAACGTTTTCAATTTCAACAATCGGCGACATATTTCTATTCGCGTTAAACATATATCATACAAAAATTACTCGTTATAAACAATACAATGTATGATTAGTATTTCCGTAAATTCAAGTGTCATGCGACAAGTAGTTTAATAGTGTATCGGTTAAATATTTTCCCACGAACACACACTTACATATGTGTATGTTTTTTTATATAGATTATGGCAAATCTATAATGATTTTTCGCCGTATAATTTAACATGCGGTTAATCAAAATCGTCCAAAGTCAAGTCTAAATGAAGGCTCGTAACAATTTACATTTGATAAAAAACAAAAATATTGCGTTTCTATTTTGGTGGAAGTAAGCTAAGTGGCCTATTGATAGACTATTCCAATCTAAATAAACACCGGGGGACTAAGACGTAATGTGTCAGCCGATATCCAATAAAGCAAACAAAGTGGTTTGTCGGCTACGACGAACAACCAACCTATTTTATGCTTCGCAATACATGTTGTTACTTTATTTTGACGTTCTGCTATTTTGTAACACTTTAACATGGTTATAATAGAGGCGAGGTCAGATTTCAAACTCACAGAGGTCACTCGAATTTAAAACTTACGACGGAAACCCAAATTGAACCAAGGATTTATTCAAAACACACCGGAGAAAGGAGAAAGAGAGGAACTCGTGAAAACCAAAATAAGTACGTGAACATAAAAATTTGAATGGCAAACTCGTGGAAGGTAATACTATTTTCATATTTTTCTTCCTTTTGCTCGGGGCTGTCGCAAAATCTTGGCCTACCCGTAAATACAAAAGCAAGAGAAATATGAACTATTCTTATTTTTCCTCGCGTCATTAAATAAGTGTGTCAATGATTTTGTTTTGCTTACAAAAAATACATATTTCGGGTCTTTTCCGTCACGGACAACATTTTTTCTGTTCCGAGGAAAAAGAATTTGATTAGAAAAAATATTGAATATTTCTGTTGACCTATATATTTTTCTCGTCTATTAAGTAACATTCTTTTTAGAAGAAATATTCTTTCCAATGAATTTAAAACTGTATGTTCAATGTTCGCTTGAAAATTTATTACAGAAAACGAAATACTGTTCCCCTTTTCCGTAGTTGTACTAAAAAATCTAAAACCTGTTCATTAGAACACTGTTTTGTTAAATTTCTGTAAATTCAGTATTTTATCCATCATACAAAAATGCCCCCTTACAAAATACATTGAACAAGTGTTAACACTGCAAATTGACCACCACCAACAACAGCAACAACAACAATATGAGCAACAGTTATTTTAAAACCAGAAACACTCAGATGAAAGACGACAACATCATTCGAACACTAGAAACGGTGATATTAAAAACAGCGAGTACAACTATTGAGACTAGGGGCCCAGCAATATGAAAATGCACAGCACATGAGAGAGCTGCTTACTCAACCCATAAAAAATAATGCATCCACCAATAATAATATCGCATTTTCACAAGATTCAATATGACAATTTCTGCTACGGATCTGAAGAAGGTAAATTATTTAATCCTTTTTTTTTTTCGTCAGTATAAAGATTATTTAATATTGATTGCAAACAGTCGTCAGACCAGATAAAAGTCCGTTTACAATTACGGAAACTAAAAACGGCCGAGCATTTAAAGTTTATAGCTTTCATTTCACGGCATTAAAACGTCGGAATTAACTTTCGCCTTGACTGTGGTACGTCTTACAGAATACTTTAGCCCGAAAGCCACTTTATTTCATAAGCGTTGCTCATGTCTGAATTTGCAGAACAATGACGTAGATGAATTCCTCACGTACACAGCCATGAAAAAACATTGCGACAAATTAAATCTTGCAGGCTACAGTGCTAATAATTTTGAATATTTATTATTTGCGAAAGTTTTATTTCTAGTTAATATGCGGAAATTATGAGACGTGCCCTAACAAAATTAGAAAATGAACCAAAACCAATCCTACAAAAATAAGCTAAACACTGCCAGAAAATTTAAATTATTAAAGAAGATTCGATATATATATGTTTTATCTGCGCTGGAGTCGCGCGGATAAAAAAAGGCAATTAAAAAAAAAACAGGTAAATATAAAACACGACAAAGCGAAAAAAGTACACACACATCGACACATAGCAAAAAAAAAAAAAAATACTTGAAGAAGAAAATCTCCGCATCCGGGTAATCTATGTGGTAATTAGCATCGGGTTCATTACTATCCACATTTTTCAAGAAAATGGAAAATATGTGAAAAAAATAGAACACATTGCAGAGATAAGATTTACAACACCCGGGTGTGATTGGCAGATACTGAAAATGAAGAAGGGTTGCGAAAATATGTGACTATAATAATCAGTGATAAAGAAATGCGCATAGAATTCGATTCGGGTTCAGATATTTCGATAGTAAATTTTAATTTCTCGAAAATGCTGAGAACACGCATAACAGTAAAGGCAAATTGTACGCAAATTAACTTCGAGGGTGAATTTATTATTTGACACGCTACCTCGAACAAGTTGAATCGGCAGCATATAAAGTTTTGCATTGAACAGAAATGGCCGTAATCTGATAAAGCACAATCATGACTGTAGGCTGGATGTGGCGGAACCTCATCTGTGCTTAGATTAAAATTCGGCACTGATGACACAATTATTTGGAAACAAATCAAAATGCACGATTCCATAACGGTTCCACTAATCGCACAACATGAATTTCTTTGCGAATCAATCTTATTTCTGAACCGACTGTGTATCTTTCCAGTTTCAAACCCATCGCTTGTCTTGACTATGCTGGACCATATATATCCCTTTCTCGTCCGATGTCACAATGTGCTTCCAAAAGCGTCTGTCCAATGGATTGCTGAGTAATTAACAGTAATGAAAACCTGTCGCTTGACCTCTACTTCTGTAAAGTCGTGTTGATTTTGACGTAGCCTTTTGTGATCAAAATCAAGTTTCTTTAATTATCGGTGAATTGTCGATTTGTCAACTCCAAGCTCATCATCAAATTCTTGAGTGTCCTATGAAGGCGCAATGTCCAGTCCGGTTTACAAGTCTCCATTATCGAACTTTAAGGAAGTTAACGTGATTTATCTCAAAAACGCATGTTACTAGAATCGAACCGTTTGTACCACTTTGCAATCGCTGCATATGCAATTGTCCCCCCACCTTCGAGAACACAAAACTTTTCTGTGGCGTTCCTGGTCGAAATGCCTCGCATCCAGCTATAACATCAAAACTTGAAGCTCAATTCTATCGATTGTCATCTGAAACAGAAATAGGAAGATAACTAAGACAATATAAACGCAAACATAATTAAACAAATTGCATGAAAATTCAATTTTCACATACGTTTACGAACTTCTCATACAACCTAATATATATACATATATATATATATATATATATATTGTTCATTAGCTGTTATTTTTTCCGCGAAAAACCAATTGCAATGTAATCAAACATACACACGCACCCCCTACATATATATATATATATATATATATATATATATATATATATATATATATGTATATAAATGTATATATATATATATATATATATATATATATATATATATATATATATATATACACGCTAATTATTCTCATATATAATGTTGCAGCAAACTATGTAGTATGGTATCGGTTCAATGCACGGTAAAGGATACATTGGGACAAAGTAAGAGTAATATGTATATGAACAGAAAATTAAATATATTCAACTCCCAATTTGACATTAACTCTTATTATAAGTCAGCAGACTATAATATTTACACATTTTCTATGGGAATAAGAATTTATACATATACATAATTATTTTATGCTTGTATTCCTAAAATCACATACACCGATGGATAGAGAATGTGTAAATATAAATAAAAATTCATGTAAATTAAACTAATATGAAAAAAATCAAAGACAACGTTTAGTATGTATTATTTCTACATTTATTATTCGCATAGTTCTTAAACGACAATTTCGATATTATTGGACAAATAACATAAAATAATATTTTTCATTTCGTTTTCCATGTTAACATACTATTACCGGTAAACAAATGGTATTTGCAATGATTTTTAAGGGTTTTATTAGCATACATCTTTTCTTAAATAGCTATCTCAAATAAATACGATATAGCATTGAAATAATATTAAGTTGACAGTGATGGAAATAGCTAGAGCAGTACGTTTTAGTTGGTTTCAGTAGTATTATTTTTAGTGATAGTATCTATAGTGATATATCAAAGAAATTAGCGTGAAAAGAAAACGTTTTCCACGAGAGAAACGTTAAGATATACGATAGTTTATGTAAGGTCTGAGCTATTGAAATCGGAAAATCATATTTTAAAAAGATAAATAAAGGAAAAACGGCGAATTTAAATATTTGTGTATGAATAAATTGTTGGTTGCCATTCAATGAGCAGCATCTTAATGTGGATGGATGATGGAGTTTTACATTCGAGATCCAGGGAGGGCAGGGTCTGCGAATATGGGAGATAATGATGAAGTGACTTTCGAGGGAAACGCTTTATTTAGAGAGGCACGCATTATTTCGTTGGGCGACAGGGTTTCTTTAAAATTAATATCCAATGTCACTTTAAAATAGATTTAGTGTGAAGCTATGCATGGATGAGAGAGAAAGAGAGAGGGAGAGAGATAGAGAGAGAGAGAGAGAGATGTTTCTGGGAAATTTGATCGAAGCCAACGAGAAAACATTCAATATAATCCTTGAAGAAAATGAGAAAGATGTACGTGTTATTTATTTGAGTTTATAGAACACATTTTTGTAAATGTATCTATTTGAATGGCTACATATGGTATGAATAAGCAACGAATATTCAACGATACCAGTTATACAAGCGTTGCCTGGGAATGAAAAAATATCTTTGTATTATTGATCTTAGATCTGATTTCTAAAATGAAAGAAAATTATAAAAAGCGTCGAAGGTTCATCTAAACAATTTTTTATTGGTGGAATAAAAAATATTAGGTTGTATATGTTGTTACTACATATTAGTATATAGTGATGCTATGCAAATCGTAAACATTTCATATTGAATGAATATAGTAATAATTTCGGCCAAAGCGTTCCACATTACTCTGTCTCATAATTATTTGAATGCATTACAATTTATTGTTCGAATGTTCTGCTGTTCCGAGATATTCAAATTTCCCAAGGGTGTTATGAAACTTCACGCAACCTGAAGTAATTCGTGGAAACATATCTTTATATTATTCTTATAATCACATTAAAAATTTTAGGCACATCATATATATCTGAATTTTGAGGGAGCTTTGTCTCATGTTTAAATTTAAAAGCATCCGAATAAATGAAACTAATGACTATAACATTCGCAGAATGTAAAAATAATCGAATAAATTTGGGAAGATTAACTTCTGAAAATTATTTTTCCAACTGGATATTTTCTTTACGTAGTATAGTATACTGAAGACGAATTGGAAGCCTCCGTTCAGTCTCGAAAGACAGTGGATACCATTTGTAAGGTTAGCTGTGCTTAAGCTGTGAGGCAAGGGTTATGCAATCCACAACCACACCTCTGCTGAGTTGACACTGCTTCATTCAGATTAAGTCCAGGATGACTAGAGGCAATACCGAGATAAGAAGAGTGCACATACACAATCTTGAATGATCTAATTGCCACACATTTTAGTACTGACCAGGCTCAACGTTGCTTAACTTTGGTGATGTAAGGAGAACCGGATTATCAAGGTGATTATGTTGGATATATGTATATATGAATTAGTTAAAGTATATTTCCCTAACGTTTTTTCTTTATATTCTATATTGTCAAATACACTATACACCGATTATAAATTAAGTAATGATTTGAAGAATACGTCATTATTTAATGAAACCCTCAAAATTTAATAGAAAATGAATATGGATTCAATCATCCCCTCAAATCCCTGTCTCGGACATCATATTGTGTCCGTTAATCTGCCATTCCACTGAATGTGAATTAGACACAAGCTTAATATTTAATTTGTATGGACTCTAACTCTCTACAAAAGGCGACTCTAAATTGCAGAAAAATAAAATAATCACTAATTTTATCATTTATTCGAGAAAATGTGTTTACAAAGTGGGTATAGTTAATTGTGTCGAAAAACAAAAAAAAATCCCCGGACAAAATGAAAACCAGGCAAAGAGAACTAAAAATACAATACTCATTCTGCAATCACGTATATCTCGACCACGTGTTCATTTAATCACCACAATCTTTAGGGAACATCTGTGTCTTTACATAAACAATGTAGCGTCAGTATAAACCTCTACAAAATTTATTACTTTGACTGACACAAATTTCTAGCACGTATATTAACATTTAACCTACATTTAAAAATAAAATAATAGTAACATTTGAGTAATCTTTCTATACTTCTGAGCCCCAATGTTTCATTATTATTAATTGACTAGAAGTATTACTCGTAGCGTTTACTTTCTCGAATATTTTAATAGAAAGAAGCTGTTCAATTTGGTATAGTGTGCCATTTTAAATTGAATGCATTTATCTCCATATATATTTAATCGAAACAATGTTATATATCTGTGAGCATTTAAATCATCATCATATTTTTTTTATAATTGGAGTTTTATTTCTTTACTATTAATCGGTTATTTATAGAAATCAACATGAAGTAGAATACATTTTAGACACACCATAGGGGCCAAATTGCACCAGAATGTATTTCAGTGTCTTTTAAAATAAGTCAATTTTTATATTTAATAAAATTGCGGTAAACAAGCAAGATCCGTTAACCGGCGTCGCCCAGTGGAAGCATGACCCTCCCCCCGTATAAAAATGTAAAATACGGCCGTTATTTTTGTCGTTTGCCAACCCCCGACCTCCTCAAGCTAAAACTGACTTTCAGAATTGACACCCCATGTTGTGACTGGGGGTTAGGTTGTCACAAAATTTGCTTGAAGGTGAGGGAATCGTCAGGGTATATATCAATATACTTTCTCTGTTTCTCTCTCTGTTCAGATTTGGTCAAATCATGCGTTCTGATCCAGTGAATATTTATAATATGTAGACACTTATATGTGCAATCCTTGAACATGTTCAGCAGATATCTAACCAGAGATATTGCTTTGTGTAATACAGAGGAGGAAAATAAATTGGGTCAAGATATGCATAGAATGTTTTTCCTTATACGGGAATTCCTGTTCACTTGCTATTACCTATCGGCAGCAATCGTAAAGTTATCTCAACTGCCATAAGCTTAAAAAAATAACCAATAATCAGCAAGACCAAGAAACATCACTGAATGGGAGACAATTACTGAGATAACTAGAAACAACATAGTTACACAGAAATGACAACCCACGCGATTCCTGTAAATTTTTATAATGTGATGCAAAATGTGTACTTAACTATATCTTCATTATCTGAAAAGCATGAATCACTTCCACAGAAATATTTTAAGATTAATTATTTTCTCAACAGTTTCCCTCGATCAAATCGCGCCAGAGGTAAGTACATTTGCTAAAAATACCATGCTATATTTAAGGCATGCTTAGCGCATGATAGGCAATGACGTAAATAGCAATCCTTAGTACATCGACACATGTAATGCTATCAAGAAAATTCTTATGTCGTTTAATAAATTTAGAAAACCTTTTCAACCAGAGATTGTCATGATCCATAGTGAACATTACAAGAATGCAACATATAAACTACTCAGATTCACATTCTCACACATCATTAAATGGAATAAGGGCCAAGTCTGCTGCAAAAGAATATAATTACTCTCTACAAAACTAGAAAACAATACAGTTGCTTAAATCTCACATATCTCGTATATCAATATAGCAGATATTAACCTATCCGCGATTGAGCAGATTGAAAAATGTCTCTCATTTCCTGCTAAGCTTCAGTCATCTCGAATTGCTGCAGTTTTCCATTTGTATCCGAAGTCTTTGTCTAACACAACGCAACAAAACCTTTTGGTTAAAACGTCAAGTTGAGTCGAGTAGAGTTCGTTGTTCACAACACGAGATACACGTCGACGTTCTCTATTCGCATGTCTTAAACGCTTCTTCCACTCCTCCTAGCAACTCACCTTTTATAATGTTTCGGTAACACCCAATTTGCATATACCACACGAGACTGCTCGACATCTACGCGTGATCTGGGGCTTTAAAAGACAACAGTCGCCATCTTGGGCCTCTTTTTTTCTGCCTTTCATCTTGCTGCCGAGACAGATTCTCGCCCATTTGTGAGGTAGGTCCTCTCTATGTCTATAACCCACCCCCTGAACTCATGATCACAGAAAGAGCAATGGGGTGGTGATCGCCGTCACCGGGTGCCTCTCCGAAGGGGAACGATGCATGCCTCTTCTTCGCTTAAGCTCTCGTCCGCTGTTGAAGAATACCGCTTCCGCTGGGAGGCTACTGATATTAGAGTAACCTTCTGTGGGAGCTGCTGTGAACCAGAGCGATGTCTCACTGGTCCCTAACTCGGAGTCAGACTCGCTCCCGTTGTTCACGGGTAGCTGCTATTGTGTCGTCGGCCGTAAGGCATAATGTGATGAGGAACCCCGTCGACACACACTGCTTGCTTGCTGATCACTTCAGTGATGCGTCCAAGTCCATACTGATCGTACATTTGCCGCGCGGGTCCTTGATCCAGACAACATCCCCTTTTTCCAGCCTCCCTCCAGTTATTCTCGTCACAGGTACTGGGTTCGTTTTTATGGTCTTCGCCCTAACGCGATACCAGTACAATGTGTCGGCTGGTGATGTAGAGAGTGATACAGCATCCTTGTGGGTCACGTTGTATAAACAAACTGCTTCAGACACCGCTCAGCCCGTTCTGGCGTCGAGAGTGTTGACAGTCCTGTAGTTCCGCTCAATAATGCCATTCCCTCTCGGTACGTAAGCACATCGAAACCACAGATATACTCCCAACCCATCGGCAAACTTTCTGCATTGTTTCCTGGTGAAAGCAGTGCCGTTGTCAGTTAGTATCTTCGTTGAAGGGCCACGTTTGAGGAAGATGCCGGTTAGCTGAGAGATGACTGCTGCCGTATCTTGCCGGCGAAGAGGCCGCCATATCGCAAACCTAGATGGGCCGCAGTCAATGAGCGTTAGGTAATCCTTGCCGTTGTGGTGAGTAACATCTATCGCCAGCTGGGTCCAGTGGCTCTTTATGCTCAGTTTTCTCTTTTTCCAGCGAACGGATGCCGGGTCTAGGGATTAGCAATCCACGCAGCTCTCAACCACTCGTTTAACGTCTGTTTTTGTACTTCAGAGTCATCCAACTTAGCAAAATACAAGGTTAGCTTGATCCCTGGACGTCCACTTTGGCGGTGGACTGCCTTAATTCGATCAAACTGAGCAGCTGCAGCGCAGACCGGTTGTATGGGTTCGATGTATCTGTTAATATTCCTTCTATTCATAGGTCTCCTCCTCTGTTTCTTCCTCTTTTCTTACACAATAAAACGGGCAGACGACAACAGGCTTTGGGGCACAAAAATAAAATAAATGAAAAGACAGGCAAACTATATGTTCTCTTGATTTGAAAATCAATGAAAAATAATTTATTAAACATTTTTACAAATATATCACAATATATATATATATACATATATATATATGTATATGTGTGTGTTTGTGTGTAATTTATATATTTTTGTATAGAAAAATTACTAGGTGTGACTAGATATAACAAATACCATGCACTTTTTTATGAATGAAAATATAATTTCGCAATAAATGCCCTTGTTTTTCTGCAACAGCTTTCACAAATTTGCCTTACTCTCAACAGCTGCATTAAATCAAATAAACATTCTATGAGTAATATTCCTTCCTAGAACCATCAATCTATAGAACACACTACGAACGGGCTGCTTCCCAGCTGACTATACCATGGTTGTTTTCAAATATGATTTAAATAATTCTTTGAGTCGTTCTCTTAAATAATTATAATAAATTTTTACTATATCAGATAATCACGGTGTTGTTTCAGAATCAGCCAAATACTTATTAACTATTATCCTTGAGTGGCCCTTGGCCTTTGATGGAAAAGTCGTAGTAAAAAATATTCTGGAAGTTTATCGTCATTAAAATGTAACAATGTCTGCTTTAACCTTAAGCTTGTCACAGTGCTCCAGATGACGTATTCTTTTCGAGGTCGAAAGAAAAACAAAAGAATTCAAAGAGAATTCAAGAATGCAATCTATCTTCGAAAGAGTCCGGTCGACTGAAGAAAATTGTGAATAACAAAAATAGTCGCTGTTAATAAAGACGTACCAGTCGAAGCAGACAATTTCAAGGAATTTATTTCCCGCCCTTTCGAAATATAAGTAATCTGTTTTACTCCAAGAGCAAAAGTCGTGGCGTTGTATCCTAAGGCTAAGCATGTTACTTTTGTTTTAGATATATCTTCATTCCCACTGTACAGGAAGGGAGATATTTCAAAGGAATTTTCGTTTATGTTTTTTTTCGCTTATTTCCTTTATTTTTTGCAGCTGTTGCTCCCGTTAAACTAACAGTCAAAGTACTAATATACTCCTTGAACATGTATTGATAAACGAGACGACGAATTATACACGTGTCTACAAACCTCTTTTTTCTCTCTTTTACTTCCTTTTACTCTCGCTCTCTTTCTCTCTTACTCTATTTCTTTATTTCTATTTATGTATATATATATATATATATATATATATATATATAAATATATATATATATATATATATACACAATATAGACATATATATTTGCATAAACTTACACACATATATTTGCGTGTGTAAAACAGGTTTCCTGATGAACTTATAAACAATACTGTTTCAAAATTATTCTATACTAAGTTAGGATTTTTAAAAGAATATTTTACGCTTTTCTATATGTTTACTATCAAAATGATGTTTATGTTTAAAAGGTTTATTGGGAAGAATCCCAGCAAAGTGTTCAGTTGGAAAAAGATGCAAAAATAAAAAAAAAAACATACGTATTACAGAAAATGAAATCATAATCGGTAGAGATGTTGAAATGAAAATAATTTAGTATTAAAAATAAGTGCGGTTTTCTGCAATGTCGGACATCATGGCAGGGAAAATGATATAGAAAAAATATTCTGAGATGACATGTCACATCGATATACTTATTTGATAGAAATAAATGTGAGCTTATTTTACAACATTTTTGCGCTGTAATTAGGCTTATGCACGTATAGCATACGTACTTCATTTTAAAATGTTAACAATGATTAGATAACGGAAAACACAATCTAACTATTTATGCATGCAAAACGGAATGATTAAATTGTTGCCCTAGAAAATACGATATGATTTTATTCGCTTTTAATGAAAGCCATTTTTGTTGTCGTAAACCATAGCTAGTTGTGTACATATCCCAAAGCGATAGCAGCCTTCTATCATGTCGGAAAGTGACACAATGATCAACGAGGGAAATCGGGATGCGTCACTCCACAACTCATGCTCTCTACCCATCCAAATTATGTTAACAGGCCCATTGCCAGCACTCTCAACATGCATCGCTGGAGTGCCACAAATAATAGTGAGGAAAACAACGTTTCCGACTACGGTTATAGTCTATGGTGTGTTTTTAAGTGAGGGGCACATCATGCCACCTCACATCTTCCAAATCGGCTTGAAAATCAACACCTGGATGTGTGCCTGGATGTGTTGAAGAATGTAGTGATCCCTGGTGCAACCAGGTGTCAGATAGCACACCCTGTGTGTGGCAGCTATACTCGACGCAGGTGAACAAGTCAAAAGAGAGCTAGTAGGTTGGTTGGTTGTTTTTATTTTACGGCATATCAACCCTTTTCGGGTTATTTAATGCCGAATCCAAAGATTTTGAAGAAAAGGTTTTTAATAGAATATGGTTGTTGTTTTCAAGTCGGTTTCTATCTAATCCATAGTTAGAACCCTAACAGGTACTATCACTCTGGGTCAGAGTGGACCTGGGAGCAATAGTAATTAAAGGGTGGCTCCACTTCCCCAACGCCCACAAGCTGGGGCTTCACCAATGGACATAGTTTAAGGTCATATCCAGGACCCCCATTGAGGGATTTTACCCTCTGCAGGGGGGCAGTCGGTTTATTCTAATGTCCCACCGACAGGGCCAGAGCTAGTAGGAGTGTTACGACTTTTTAGCCTTCACTCACTGGCCCTTCTTTTCTTCACGACGTGAACTCGCTAGAATATTTCCTTTGGTGATACGCCGAGAACATCACCAACATGACTTCTCACAACACCAAATCTAGCCTGATTGCCGCCATCTGGCGAGTATTCAATGGGCTCTCGCCAACACTTGTAGAAAAGGTATGCTCCCAGTTCCGAACTCGTATCAGAGCGATGATTGACGCTAAAAGCACTTATATAAAATAGAATGCAGCTCTTCTACATAATCAAGTCACCTAAATTGATTTTTTCAATAAGAATTTTAAAAGAAAATGCTGTATTATTTTCATTAAAGCGATAAATGTATCACTCCACCCTTATATATATATATATATATATATATATATATATATATTGCAGTACATTTTTATAAAAAAATAGATGCATATATATATATATATATATATATATATATATATATATATATATATATATATATATATATATATATATATATATGCGTCTGTGGGTGTGTATGTGTATGAGCTGTTTAATATTTGATAGCTGAAATCTCAGGTAATTATGATGATAATAAAATATCGCTCAGAGTAAATCGCTCATAATAAATCTAACTATCCTCATGAGGGAAACAAAGAGTTATAGTTTCCAAATGGGTCTCGAAAAAGTTGGTTAAATGCTCAGAAACACAGCATAACTATATCGATAGTGTGTAATAGATTTCTCTATTTTCAATTTCCATAATTGTTAATATTCATTGGATAATTTTCGTACGTGATTCGACTGACCATTATTTTATGGTAATTTCTTTATGTTCCATGTTACAGCGTTATGTTTAGCTTATTTAACAGAATTATATATTCATACTATTATATAACTATATCTCATAAAAAAGTAGTGTTCAAGTAAATATTAAACGTACTATATTATATTTTACTAATATACTAATTGTATCTCTGTTCATGTTCGATATTCTCTCTCTTTTCAACCTCTCTCTATAAAGATATCTTTATAAATATTTATATACAACAAGTCTGTATAGCTTTCCTTATATTTATTTTAATAATATCAGAAAGATTTATTATATACTGAGTTCTGTAAACGTACATTTTACAGTTTACATTGCATTACATTTACATTTTAAAACATTAAAAACTATATAAACGTAACAGTTTGTCATATATCAAATGATGATGCATTTTATATAAGTTTGGAAATAAGGAATTAAATTAAAACAAATACGAACTAATAATTTCAACATAGAATATATTCAAAACAAAACGACGGGCATTCTTCAGAATAACTAAAAATACAAACATAACGTTGACACAAGAAAAGAAAAATAAATTCTTTGAAAATTCTTGCAATCGAATCTTTTTCCTTGCTTCCAATTCGCAGTCCTTAATTCGAAGCCTCGAACTCAAACATACCAAACAGTCAAAATAACAAACGTCTTCGACAGCTGCTTCCGTATTCTCACAAAATCCCATTTTCCTTGGCGCTCATGTATCATCGTTCCACTGGTTTCTTTGCGTGTACGATGACAATAGTTGTGTGTGAGCCAAAGAAATAAAGAACACGTTACCTCTTTCTGTACGCGCTTTGCGTTGCTCACATAGCTTAGAACCATTCACCTTTTTCTGGTCTTGTATCGGCAGAAATGGTGCGTGTTACATTTTGTTTTCTTTTATACTTGCTCTTGTTCCTTTTCTCGTTTTTTGGCGTAGATTGCAGACCTCAAGGGAATATCAGTTTCCTCACTCGTATGTTTCCCCTTGGCACATCTGTTTCCTTTCGTCGGTCTTGACACCAACTGCAAACTTATTCCAACTAATTCCTCTTTTTTCTAACATTTAATCAATTTTCACAACTTTGTTTTTATATTATTACGCTTCTTTTTAATTTAATTATCTTCTATCTTCATTTAGTCCAGTTCATACTAGCTTAGGTTAGATAATAAATTCGACTGAGAAATAACACATGTCTTAGTTGATTGGAAAAAAAGTATGTCTTTAATTAGTGAAATGGGTTTTTAAATTGGAAATCAATTAAGTGGGTCTTAGAATGCACGCATGGAATCATTAAAAAGACAAAGCTATTATCATCAATAATAAAAGTTTGATAGTTTCGTTTGGCATGAGTGAAATAGTATTATATTCCCTCGTCTGTGCACTGGACGGTCACTCATTTTATATCAGAACGTTAAATTCTTAAATTTACAGGGTTTTACTGCTATTAAATTCATCTTATAATATGGCCTTTTATTAAATTCTGAGAATTGAAATACTTATTTGTCATTAAAAGTTGTATGATGTTTTATATGATGTTTATTTACATCAGACGCATAAACTGAGCAAACAAGTGCGATATCGAAGATTCAAACTTTTACTGTTGATCGCTAATCTCTAAATGCTAGTCGTCAGCAAAGGGAGCGATAACTTTAAAACTCTATTGATTCTTGAAGAAGGGTGCTTTTGTACTTCTTTTATATCTGTATAAAACTGGATACATTTTTCTATCAAGACAAACTGGATCAGAAATTCTAATAATGATCATAAATATATATGAGGGAACGAAGTATGAACATCTTTATTAAGACCATTTTTTTTACACCGTGATCACCACTTATGAAGGCCCGGAAGCAACCCAGGGATAAGGGTTATTGCAAGTACATTACGTTAGTGTGGAGATTTGATGAAGTGTTTACTTAAGGGGGCGGTTCATTAGGAATTTGTTAACATTGGACTTGAAGACATCCAAGTTGTAGTCCGGTGGGAAGCAGGAAGACGGAACAGAGTTCCACAGGCGTGCAGTTCTAAGAAAGAAGCTTTGTTCATGGAATCCGCGTTTTGATTTAGGCACATATATAAAGTAGGGGAAATTTTTCACAGTGGATTCAGCTAGACGGGTGTTTTTCGTGAAAGATTGGCGAGGGGGTACCAGAGACTGGAGTTCAGACAAGCACCTTCCATGGAAATAACGATAAAACAAGGATAGGCTCGCAACGTCTCTGCTGTGGGAGAGAGGTTGAAGGGTAGAGAAAAGGGCATCCCCCACTAAGCCACGAAGTCTATTTTGTACTCTGTCAAGGCAGGATAGGCTGTTTTTAGCAGCTCCTGCCCAAATATGGCAAAGGTATTCCATCCTTGGACGTACTTGGCTTTTATATAGATAGACAATTGCATCAGTAGTGAGATATCTTCTGGAGCGGTAGAAGGATCCTACCATCTTTCCAGCGACCTTGGCAACAGACTTGATGTACGTGTTCCATTTCAGATAAGGAGTAAAGGGCAAACCCAGAATTTCGTACTAGTTGATTCTAAATGATAATGTTAAGCTTAGCCGTATAACTTATGCTTGACTATTCAAATCAATGTGCGTCTGAAGTTATAGAGAAATACGTTACAATACTTAGTTATTCAAATATTCATGTTGCTATGATAGGTTTCTGTGTTTATCTAATATGACCAACTAACCTACATTAGAAATGTTTAACAATATTTTCAATCAAATAAATGTTATGGCTAAGTATACAATACGCACCAAGCATAAATGCACACTAGTTTTGCCTTTTACCCGTTAGCGATAAATACACCAGGAAATAAACGTCAATAAACACTTCTCTTTTCGGACTGTTCTGTTTTTGGGTGTGATGGGCTTTTTCAGTTCGGTAATATATTAGAAATTGTTTTGAAAAATCTATCTTTTTTAATATCAAACAAATAGAAATCCCAGAAGAAAAATGTTTAGTAAGTGAGACATCAAGCAAAGATTACAGAGGAGATAAACAATGCCCTAAATATCTTCGAAAGCGAAAAAAGTAGAGGATTAATTTTTAAAATCTAGGGAAAATGTGGAAAGTGAAGTATACATGTAAGAAATATGGTTAAATGAAGTCAACGGTTCATAAATCAATACATTTTGGAATTGCTGAATTTGAATCTTAATTTGACTTAAATGAAAAAAAATATTTTTTGTATTAATTTGCCTTTTTATATTTTCAAGAATTTAAATAATGCATTTAGTTTTGATAAAAATTAGAATAATATTTAAAGACATAACATTTCGTAAAACTCTCTAAATTTAAATCTTTGTAACTGGCCATAAAAGTGTTGCGAAACGTTATGTATAGACACTAATTTTTACATATCTGAGATGTATAAACACGCGCTCCCGTTAATTATCGGTTACTTTTCAGGCAGAATATTAGCTTACAAAATCAAGTGTGACCCTCGGACTTGGTTCGGATATCCTGACCAGCACTAATTATAACTTCCTACTATGATAATTCCGTAAGCAAGAAACTCTTTTGAGTATAGGCATACATTTATATATTTAACTATACTCTTGTGAAGGTCGTTTTGTCGTGTATCAATATTCATATTAAAAACCATTCTCCATTGATTTAAAAAGAAAATAGAACTTCGTTATATATGAGTCGTGAAATTTAATTCATCTACAAAAGATCAAGCTAATTTGCATATTCTTCTAAACATTCATTTTAATTAATTCCCTATTAGTTTTTTTTTTCGGTGTTCTTATGAGATGATAATCTTTAGTTAATTATTACGTGCAATTACATTCATGCAGATATTCTACATTATTTAGACTTGTGTAATATTTTCGTGAAAAAAGGTTATAGTAAACCTCTTTCTCTATATATTTATGGATGCGTATGTATTTTTGTTTTCAAATTTTGACTATCAAACTCCTGTCTTAGTTTTTGTCTACAGAGTTAATACATAACATATAGGGTATTAACCCATGCGAAAGATTTTAGTCTGGGAATATCAGCGCAAAAGTGGAAAAATTAAATTAAAAAAATGAAATTTTACAGGCGAAGTTCGAAAGACGGCATTACGAAAATACACGCGTAACAATAGCGATTACGTCATGTTTTAATTTTTAACCTTGCAGAATGTATGTCTTCATTGCTCAGGTATTAAGGTCAAAAGAAAAAGTAAATCCTAAGCTAAACGTTTTTATTTAGATTCTCGATGGTCGTGCACGAGGTATTTTTTTTTTTTTACTTTTTCAGTCATTACTAAATATTGAGGTCAATATTATATACTTATAAATACAAAGTCTGCCTTAATCAGAATATCATATTTAATCGTATTCTACGACTGCTCGGAAACACTAGTGTATGTAGGTATTTAATTATTATAATAAAAAAATAATTATGACAGCCCCTTTAAGAAATTCGTTTGTTATCGTTGAGCACTTTTAGTTAAATTAAAAGTCGGTCAATTTAGCTCTGATGCATAGATCATCGTATAACGATTAGATCACTGTCTGACTGACGTAAAGAACATTTTAAATTAAAATGTTTAAATTCAACGTAATTTCACGCGGTTAATGGTAGCCGAAGTGATACGGTCTTCGTAAGCGAGCCAGAGATGTCTCGTGTTGTCGAGTTCGAATCATTCGACTGTTGTTAATCGTGACAACCTACACTGAAGATTCCCGAGAGGATGAAACACTAGTGCCTTTAGGTATTTAATTATTATAGTAAAAATAGTTATATATATATATATATATATATATATATATATATATATATATATATATATAATGAGAGACAGACAGATTGAGTTTTGTTGCCCAAAACATTAAATACTGGGCATGTAAATGAAATTTATAGAAGGCGATATAACAGATAGGCACAAACTAAAAACATATTAGGAGAGACATTGGTAAAATCAATTATTTCACATTTTCTTTTTTATTAATGTAAACTTAATCATTTGTTTGTTTTTTACTCTTCATATTAGGACATAACTAGCCTTCAGTGCGGGTAAATGTAGAGTTTTACATCATAATATATAAGGAAACATCTCTCAATCAGATGTACGTTTCACTTTAGTTACAACGTCTATAAGAAAGCCGTTTCTCATGGAATTCTCCCTTAAAGAATACATTGAACTTACATTTATCATTTATTTTTATTTCAAATTAATTTATAACTTTTATTTTAAAGTCCCCATTATTATTACCACTATTTTCCCTCACGTTTTTATTTCGTCATTTGCATCCTCGTTTTATGTTAAGCGTTTTATTTTAATCAATTAATTTACTGGTGGAAAATGTATATTTAAAGAGAAATTACTCAATCATTCTCAATCATTAAATCATTTCTCTCCGATAGGTTCATAAGAGTAGTGGTTGATGGGCAGAAATCAGAGGTCCACAGTATTAATGCTGGAGTCCATCAGTGGTCCATCCTAGGCCCAACTCTCTTCCTGATCTACATCAATGAACACCCTAAACACATGCTTAAACCATTCGTTGACATCAATGCTGATGGCACGACCATCTATGGCAACACATCAAATGCCGTAAATGACAAAGTTCTCTCTAATTCCCTCCCCTCTTATCTTCAGCGTGTGGTGCAGTGGGGGCGGAGGTGGCTGGTCACTTTAATGCATCCAAAACCAAGTTCTACCTTCATAGCATCAAGGTTCTGATCCCCATCTGGCATCAATTGAAATGGATGGCTCTCGTCTGGGGGAGGTTCCATGTTTTGACAAGCTTCTGGGTTTGACCTTTACTTCTGATCTGAAATGGAACACGTACATCAGTTCTGTTGCCAAAGACGCTGGGAAAATGGTGGAATCCTTCTACCGCTCCAGAAGATATCTCACTACTGATGCAGTTCTCTATCTATATAAAAGCCAAGTACGTCCAAGGATGGAGTACTGCTGCCACATATGAGCAGAAGCTTCTAAAATCAGTCTATCCTTCCTTGGCAGAGTACAAAATAGACTTCGTGATTTCGTGGGGAGATGTCCTTTTCCCTTCCCTGCAGCCTCTCTCCTACATAAGAGACGTTGCGAGCCTGTCTTTGTTTCATTGTTATTTCCATGGCAAGTGCTCGTCTGAGCTCCAATCTCTGGTCCCCCTCGCCGATCTTTCACGAGAAACACCCGTCTGGCTGAAACTATTGTCAATAATTTTCCCAACTTTTTATCTGTGTCTAAATCCAAACGTAGATTCCATGAGCAAAGCTTCTTTCTCAGAGATGCACGACTGTGGAACTCTCTTCCGTTTGCCTGTTTGCCACCTGACTACAACTTGGATGTCTTCAAATCCAACATAAACACATTCTTGACAAACCGTCCCCTTAAGTAAGCCACTCTATCAAATCTCCAATACTAATTATTACTACAATACTATCTCATTGATTAATGTACACGCAATTAGCCTTATCCCTGAGTGGCCTCCGAGCCTTGATAAGTGGTGATCCCTATGTAAAAAAAAAACTATTTTCATTAGCTTAGTATACACAAGACCCATCTTCTTTAAGATTTGTTGAAATTTAAGTTTAATATATGTTTAACTGTTAATAAAGTATTATAAAGATTCATCCATTTATAAATCAAGTAAGTTTTTTTCTCATGCTTGAAGCAAATATTATGATAAACATTTATAGTTCAGCGTAATGGGTTTTAATTTTGTTTATGCACATTACAAGCATTATTCTCTTTTCTTATTTATATTTTCAGAGTTCTATCTTATTTGGTTGTTTTGTTATGTAATTGGTGGGCTATTAATATATTTTATTATGTTAAGCAATGATGTATATTCTAAACTAAGTGTTGCTTTTTCAAGTATTCTCTCATTTCTTGTAATCTTAACCATTTTAGCTTAGAATAATTATATGCGAATTAGGAATCTACAGAATTAACTTTTGTATGTACGAATTATAATACTGTATAGTATTACTGAATTATATGGGTTATGTTTCTAGATTAATAGATTTCACATATTATAAGCATTCAACAAGTACTCAAACAAAACTTTTTTAATACACGACAGTATCCTTACAAATATCGAACCTCGTAACTTATATACAATTCTATATAATAGGTTGATCATCAGCAGTTTGAAGCATATCAGAGCAGTGGCGGATATTTCAAGCAACTATTTTATGGTGAAAATAATCCAGATCTTCATTCATGGGTTGCACACTTATATAATGAGCTCATCTATTGACATCTACGTATAACACAATCTGTGGCTGTTCCCTACAGCATTGGTGATGAAAATCTCATTAATTTACTATATTCAAACTTAGAGGGCGTCATCTTCTTATGATAAATATACTTCTTCTATTTAGTTCGTTTGATACCAAATTTCCCAACTTTTTCCACCAATGCTCATATCCCTATTTGCCTCGGACTGAATATATCGCTCTTCCTTAACTATGGTTTTTGTTCAGATGATTTCTTAGTGCTGATATTTACCCTAGCAATAGAACACACATATGCAGTCTATAGATGAGATTACTTGGCATGTCTAAATATATCTGCCTCTTAAGTAATTACCTAACTAAAATGCAATTCTTTCTATACATGTCTAAATTGGAACTCTGCTGCTGCATTTGAGTATGTGTTAGACAGATCCTCATTCCTTATAACACTTAAATTACAAACGCGACCTTTATAGTTTCTCTAATTAAGTAATATTTACCATGACTGTGTTGGGCTGATTTCATATCTTTAACCGTGCCTTGTAAGACGTTCGCTTTACTATCCTAAAGAAAATGTCATTTTCTTCCCTTTATTTGTCTACATTCAGGCGAAAATTTAAGACAGTTTATAGTTATCCTTGCGTGTGCTTGGCCTTGATAATTTTGGACTTAATAGCAAAACACAAACATTCGTAAAGTGAAGTACAATAGCATTTACTCGTTTGGCAACGGGTAGATGCAGTTTATAGTAAGCATTTAATTACTCTTATAGAAATTTTAAATCATAGTGAATATCAAATTATTAATAATGACTTGTCCCATTTGGAACATTTTTTCACGCGTTTGAAATATCTCTTCATTTATAAATTACTACTCATTACTACAATTAAATATATTTGTTTCTAATCAGAGAATAAAGTATCTATTTTTTTATGGAAAGAAACAAAACAATTGAAGCGGCAAACATTGATTATTTCAGCTATAATATTATGCTTTGATCTGTTTCACATTTTGCATAAACCTCAGCAGAGATAAGTAAACATTCTAGATACACACTTCTTCCATATCTTCTTTTACGCTTTTTCATCTCAAACATATTGTCATTTGGAAAAGAATAGTCTATTATTTAAGATCCTTTAAAATCGGGGGCGTAAAGAGTTAAGCAGCGAGACGACTGTTCACATTACATTTAATATATTGAGGATAGGGAAAATCAGAGAAGAAGGAAACTAGGAGAGAATTACAAAGTCTAGCAGCTTAAAGAAAATGAACTATTTAGTAGAAAGCTTTCCTGCATACAGTTAAGAGGTGAGCATTTGCTGGTTTCTGGCTAAGTCGGTAGTATGTCATCAGGGCACAAATACTATGAGTTCATCAGTGCGCATTTAATTACGGTATTTATGAAACAGACACAGGGGTGTAACATTGAAGGGAAGTTAATAGCTTTTAACTGTTTTTCTTATTCCATGTAAAGCGGAGGAAACTAGTCGTAGATGCATCAGATAATGTGCGGCAACAATACTCCATGAATGGGCAACTTGTTTTGTAAGGATACTCACTGGTATAACTAATTTCTAGCACAATTGACGGATCACACACTCTATGTGGTAGACTTCGCAATATCATCAATCTATTTATTACATATATGATTCGGGCATTTGCTAATCCTTCCAGAGTTCCCACGTCAGATAAACATCACTGCGTTGTGTTCAGCCTACCATTTGCAGGTCGGCACAAGTTCCTTTACTGGTTATATCTTTCTTCCGGTATACATTGCATTGATACCTTTTTGAACAAAGCGGCTATTTTTCTTTCTTCCAGTATAAAAATAGATCACCTGTAGATGGACGCTTAAACAACAATTTTTATAGCTAATGAACCTAACAAAAACTTTGCCCCTGTATTTAGGTGTGACTGAATTCGTTTTAAAATAATGTAAACAAGTAAAGACGTTAGGAAATAATATAGAAACCAAACAGAGATTCTATACGAATTTCGAAAAAAAATAGTGTGTCGGTGTTCTACAATTTTTCTTTTAGCAAATTGTGTCTGTTAACCTTGACATGACCATAAAATGTCAGAACAAAACGGGGGAAAAGATAGATTGAAAAGGAGAGATGACGTAATAAGGTAAGTGTTTGCAGGTAAATGAAAGAGAAAGTGTAATTGAGTGAAAAAAAAGAGAGAAAAGAAAAAAAAGGAAAAAAGAAAGAATGAGAGAGGAGAGCAAAACGAGTTTTCTTTCAATGTGCATTCATTGTTTTTTGTTAATCAACTTGTAATCTGCATTTAGGAAAATCTGGAAGAAACGTGAGTTATTGCTTAAAAAACGCATAAAAAACAAAAACATTGTTTTTTTTTTACCATGGATAAGGACGAACAAGAATCAATTTAGAGGCAAGTCAATCGATTGGGAAACAGATGTTAGTGAAAAACACGAGTCTAAGACTGATTCTGTGATTGATGCTAATATGAAAAAACATCGATTTATCGATTAGTTATTTAGCGAACTCGAAAAATACAAAGATAAAAGGAAATGTTATCTTGCATTTCCTAGGTATATATATATATATATATATATATATATATATATATATATATATATATATATATATATATATATATCACCAAAAGCTCTAGCTTTGATTGAGAGGAAAAATAGACTTGCTTCTATTGTTTCAGTTGATCTGAAATAACAGCAAAAGGAGACGTGATACCAGATATACTTCTTATTTTATATATCCCCTTGTATAGAAATAGGGCGCAATCATGAATATATCCAGTATCAAATAAACTTTAAACACTGTGAAGTTTACTTCATGTATGAAAACCAACTATTTCGGGGAAAACTCAGATATTTTGTAATTCATATGCAACACTCTGGAAAACAAATGACTAAAATTTAAACGTCTTTTACTGTAAAAAAAAGTGCCAAAAATAGGCTGTGGATGATGGATGATCGCCTCAATATACAACCTTAAATGCAAATTTTCCATATGCAAATATACAAATCAGGACATTAACGTTTCCAACAAGCCTTTATTTGTTAAATGCTGGTCAATAGTCGCTGAGATTTAAAACCTATAAAATTGCCCAAAACGGTGATATACGAGTATATATATATTTATTAATATATATATATATATATATATATATATATATATATATATATATATATATATGCTTCTGAGTAGCACTAGCTCACATCACCGCGTTTATATGTATTTTCTATCGCCCCCAAACAGCGGCGTTACCATTTTTAAGAGTATCACTGAGTAAATTAACACAATCCTACCTGTTCATCTTTCGGGGAGGTTCTGCCATGATTTCTACATCGCTTGTGACTGTACCTAGATTGTTCACGAACTCACGCGTGTGCTCCACGTGTACGATCAGTATGCATTTCTCCTTGACCTTTCGCTTACAACTCTTTCAGAGATATGCTCCATACTATTCCTACGACGATGTTTCGATAACTCGGTTATCTCAGTTAAATAAATACTCTATGGCAGACTGGAATAGCTTACGGATATTTATATCTAATATGTGTGTGCGTTCCGTGTTTTAAATGAATGTGCCTTTTGTTCTATCAGACCAGATTGAGTGGTTAGATATCGGTATAGACCGCTTCATACGCACGCAAAAATAGCAGCTACCACCGAACAGCCACCCGTTATTCTTTCTAGAATGTGCCGATGTCAACATTATGCACAGAGACCACTATTTCCACTGCTTTCAGCAAAATTGATGTACTTAAGCTAAAGCTGCCTTTAAATGAGTAATACAGAACGCGAGATAACTGCACGTTTAGTTCGTCAAGTATAAAGTAGTTGAGCAGCAGCTTGATTCTCATGACTTTTGACAAATAATAAACAAGGCCCTGAACAGAAAGGGTTCTATATTTTGACCACCACTAATGGTCCTGAAGTAATCTCATCAGCGTTTCCAAAAACTTTGCAGCAAATTCTACCTTATGCTATCAGAACCGCCTACCACTCGTCTTTCACCCTCTGCTTTAAACACACTATGCTATATACAAATATCTGGCCGTGGCATTGCCTACCTTATCAAAAAAACTCAATTCGTGCAAAGCAACTGAACCCGATGCCATTCTAATAATAGTGCCCAAAAAGTTTTAATCAGAACTCACCCCATACTTACAAAGTTGTTTAAACGTTGCTTCCCAACACACTGAAAACCCGTATCAGACTGCCCTGTATTTGAAAATTTAGGCGATCGCTAATCTTTCTCTCTCTTTCTCTCTCTCTCTCTCTCTCTCTCTCTTTATCTCTATCTCTCTCACTACAGACCAATCAGTCATCTTACGCAAGTTACAAGAATCGATGATAAATAAAGAAGTGGTCAAACACCTTAGGAAAATTACCTTACTCAGTGACATGTAACATGGTTTCCGTTCTATCAGATCTACATCTAATGTACAGGCAGTAATATCTTACAGAATTTGTGAATCTCCCGACATGAGCTTGATTTCTAGAGAAATTGCGCTTGCCATATCAAACACATTTAATAGGATGTGAAACAAATGTCTACTTCACAAGATATCTAGCTATGGTATAGCTGGAAATGTCTTCTCAATTATTAGATCATTCTTCTCTTATACGTTTACAAGCATAATGGTTGATGGACAGAAATCAGAAACTCACAGGATCAATGCTGGGGTCACTTAGGGTCCCATCCTAGACACAGCCCTTTTTCTGATTTTCATAAACGACTTCCCAAATCACAATCTTAGATCATTCGTAGACATCTATGCAGACGACAATACTATCTAGTACAACGCATTAAACGGCGGAAATAGCCAAGGTCTCTTTGATTCTCTCTCCTCTGATATTTGGCGCGTATTCAATTAGAAAAAAGGGGCTTGTTAATTTTAATGCATATAAAACCAACCTTTTCTCTTTTATCGTCAAAGATCTGATTTACAGATTGAATTAGAGAACGCTCGCCATGATGAAACGCCCTATTTAGACAAGCTTCTTGGTCTAATCTTCACTTTCGATTTGAAACAGAGCACATATATCAAATCCGTTGCTAAGGTCGCTGGATAAATGATTGGATTCGTCTACCATCTCCAGTAGCTATCTCATTGGCGATACAATTCTCTACCGATATAGAGCCAGTTACATCATAGGATGGATAACTGTTACCACATGTTGGCAGTAGCTGTTTGGAGCATTATACTCTGCATTAACATAGTCTAAAGCCGACTTCGTAATCTTGTAGGTTCCCTTTACTCTCCCTTGCAACATCTTTTTCAATGGAAGAGGCGATACAAGCCTGTCTCCACTTCATCATTATTTTCATAGTATGTGTTCGACTGGGCTTTTATATATGCGCCCCGCTCCCATACCTTTCACCCAAAGAACTCCTCTATCCAAAACCACTATCAATATTTCCCCCCACTTTGTATTTGCGCCTAAAACAAAACGGTAATTCCATGAATAAATATCGTATAGTGGATTTTAACACCACCTAAATGTAAAGCCCAATAAACTAAGCTGTATCAATAAACGCAGTCTCAGCGTTATCAGTGTTGCGTGTAACGAAATAAATTTCTTTACAGAGACAATTTGTAGAACCAGTCGTGCAGCTGAAAGTCAACTAAAAGCGATCAACGCCACAAATGCGCAATGCACCCACACTGAACATTGCTAGAAGTGGTATGCATCATAATAATAAAACAATTTAGAGATAAAAATAGATATAGTTGACTAAGGAGCATATAATTGGGTAGAAAAACGTAAAACACCATCGTTGTGTAAGTACTTTTGATATAAAGACAAACGAGTTTATATACACCCCCATATATATATATATATATATATATATATATATATATATATATATATATATATATATATATATTTATATGAATATATAGTGTGATAATCGCTTATTGCAGAATAGTAAAATATCAATATTTTACTAAATATACGTCAGAACAACATGAAAATTATACAATCAAACGGCGGGTTTACGGGTAGTTATTTCCATGTTTTTTTTTAATTAATGCGATATTCACGAAGTTATGGTATTTTATTCTTTATCGAGGAATTTCCACTGCCCGTCACTTTATTGCAGGTTTCTTAAAATGTTATTTTAGGGCAAAATACAATTCTTATGTCGAATAACTCTGTAACGGGTTGGAGTTCCGTTCGGATTAAAAACTTTGGTCCATCTATCTCGACCGTCAAGAATAGATTGTGCCGCATTCCTACATAGGACCTGTTGGAAATCCATTCTTATGTTATTCTGCGCCCAAGACATTCGTTTTTCCCTATGTTGTTTGTCTGATGGAAGTCTCGGAAGATGCTTAATGTTCCTTTGCAGTCTCATTCAGCACATTGTATCCGACCTTCCTGTATCTTGGAGCGATTCCAGCTTCTTCAAAAACGAAGCATTGGTGATGTTTGTGTTTCGGTTGACTTCTCTACGAATTTTCTAAATATCACGATCTTAATGGTTCCTCCTGGTGCCCTTATTTTTCTAGATTTTGTGTTCGGATTGTTCAAGAATGAGACCAAGGATCTTGGATCCCTCTCCAGCTCAGCGGCTAAATATTTGATGGATAATCCTTCTGTGAGTCCATCAAATATGCTTTGCTTTTCGATAACCCTTAACCGTCTGATATTTTGGTAATTAAGAGATCTGTAATAAAGCGATGGGCAGCACATTTTTCTTGATAATAACTAAAATGCCATAACTTCGTGAATATGAAAGAAATTTGAATAACATTTTGAAAAATAACTAACTTTAAAGAAGCCCATTGATGGTATAATTTTCTTTTTTTTACGTATATTTAGTGAAATATTGATATTTTACTGATCTACAATACAGCGATTGGCGCAGTTTATATATATAATCGCCTTATTGTAGATCAGTAAAATATCAATATAAAATAGTAATATATATATATATATATATATATATATATATATATATATATATATAAAGGGAGAAAGAGAGAGGTTATATTATGAACATTATTCATTGTCTTTCTATGAATCAAATAAAAATTGTTGGCATTCGTATCTCTGACAGCATTCTCGTCGGAATCTCTTCGAAAAAGACATCGAATACTTACTTGAGAGTGCACGCGAAGGTTTCTAACATCAGAGTAAATCTGTTTCTCAAGACCGAATTGATTAGAACATCCACGAATTAATAATAATTAAATTAAATTGGCAGTCTATGCCATTAAAGTTAAACTGTTTTATATTGCATGTGGTGGTACCACATACCATCGCATAATAAGAAAATACTTTCAATGTAAGTATAATATAAACTTTTTGCCGACACATATATTCGATTCTATGAGGCGTTCTCTATTTACAATTACGCCTACTGTCAGCTGTGGGCAATTTATACTCAATATCAGGGCGTATGAAATATAACTTCATCAATTAAAAATTAATTACCTTACTTTTACTGTTGTCAAATATCAACAACAAACCCTTGGGAGATTTGAGTTGGTAAAGTCAGCATAACCCAAGTTATATGAAATGAAATTTAATGTTCTTTTGAATATTAGTCATTTCCCTCAGCAAAATTATATGACTTAGCCTGGTATATAAAACCTGACTATTGGTGTTTCTTAGCTATAAACATTCGCTGGAAAACAAACATGATTTACACCGAGACAAAGGCCCACGAGAATGATTAAAATGTCTACGGACGAATGACTCAAGGGCTCCAAAAATTCTACAGACACTGTTTTCACCGAACAGGATTTTTGACAAACATAGTGCTTAACAAACAATGATAATTGCAACGAAACGACTCTACAACGCTAGTATTTAAAAATTGGGAGATTTTGAATTTTCATATATATTTTTTTTTTCAAAAATGATTGATGTAGCTAATATGTGGAGCAAATTTATGCGCCTAATTTATATTGTTGATTAACTGAATGTATTTAAAATGCGGGTGTATAAAATGACGATTAAAAGCACACTGATATATATATTACATGTTATATTAAGAATATAAAACTAAGATAACTGAGATGAGAAATAAAGGAATATATACATTGAAACAAGATATATCGTATTTTCATTTGAAAATTTTGAAAATGCTACTTAATTAAACTTAACAATTGAAATGGAAAAACGATTCACAGTGATAGCATAAATCTCAGGAGCCCGTTCTCAATCCGGAAAACTCCAGATATGCTTGCTAGTTAATTTATGTATATTATTTGGATTTACCTTCAACAATCACTTCACAATCAGCCAACAAACAGGTTTTCAAAACAAGGTTGCTGTTAAGTAGAAATGAATTCCGATATTATAGGCGCAGTAATAAAATTTACCCATGCAATATCCGCGTGTATAGCAATGCAGTATCCGCATGTATAGCCATGCAGTATCCGCATGTATAGTCATGCAGTATCCGCATGTATAGTCATGCAGTATCCGCATGTATAGCCATGCAGTATCTGCATGTATAGCCATGCATTATCTGCATGTATAGCCATGCATTATCCGCATGTATAGCCATGCAGTATCCGCATGTATAGTCATGCAGTATCCGCATGTATAGCTCTGCATTATCTGCATGTATAGCCATGCAGTATCCGCATGTATAGGCATGCACTATCTGCATGTATAGTCATGTGGTATCCGCATGTATAGCCATGCAGTGTTCGCATTTATAGCCATGCAGTATCCGCATGTATAGCCATGCAGTATTCGCACGTATAGCGATGCACTATCCGCATGTATAGCCATGCGCAGAATGATAATCTGTATCAGCATTTCTAAAGGCACATATATATAAAAGCTGACGGTATAACTTTGATGAAAGAATGAGAGTAATTATTATAAAAACTAACCCTTATTATTGTATTCAATATATAAAGTGAGGTTGTGCCAGAAAGAGAAATAAAGCATAAATAGATAAGTACATAGATAGATAGATAGATAGATAAATAGATAGATAGATAGATAGATAGATAGATGGATAGATGTAAGAGGATGTTTTCCTTTTATGTAGCATTTCAGATTTTTATGTACGGATCAATATATGAAGTCTGCCCATAGAATACATTTTATTAAAGTTACGTTAGCGTTATCGTGAAGGTAATAAGAATATACCCTTTCCAGTTGGGCATATCTTTTTCTTGCTAAAAAAACACACATACAAAAAGAAAAGCTCAATCAATTGCGCTCGTTCTCAGCGTGCACTCAGCGATATAAAGATTTCGCACCGGAGCGAGATTCACAACGAAGACACGTCTATGTTTCTATAGATTTTGACATCAAACTAATCCTCTGACTGAAAGCAGAATTATTCGACGGAAAATAAAGGACACATCTCGATGCAGATGATACTGTATTTCCACTTCTGTATTTATCCAGGCAGGGAGACCTGGTGTTGCCAGGACTGAATGATGATCAACGACTTTTTCCTACACTCATATTGTCATTGCTATGGAAGTCCGTGAGATTTCCAATTTTTCAATGATATAGATTAACCGGAATTTACAGCGATACACAGAAAGACACCTTCAACGGTTACTTAGTCCGCAATATATTGCAATCTAAATTACTAAACTGTTGATATCCTACTGTTTATTTTATTAAATTGTTGTTTTTACTTAACTTTAAATTTCAAATAAAAAAGCCAAGTACCACAGTTCAATTGCCCTCTAAACAGAAACATTCATCCTGAACATGTCCCTGGATCAAAGAACCTAATGTTTACTTTATATTGCAGGCTTTTCTGCTTGTGCAAATATAATAGCTTGAATTTAAGTTTAAAATTAAGCGGATTATTCTACCGGATATCGGCTGATACATTACGGCTTAATCTTCTGGTATTTATTGACATGGGAATAGTCTATTGGATGGTAGCTTAAGTTAAGTCAGCCACAATCCCACCATCAAGCTGATAACCCTGGATGGTGTGTCAGTATTTCTTCCTCTTCAGGTGTAAATGCCAAAAATAATTTATTGCAATTTTCTCATATATTAATACATGAATTGAATAAAGACAACACCACAAGTAATTGCGCTGAAATGATCCACCAGATAAGGGGTTTCCACGTGTTGTCAACCTCATGAACAGTCTATTTTGAAAAAAATTCGGATAAAACCGTCCGGCTGTTTTCATATTGTGGGAGAACAGTTTAAGAGCTATTATTTTGCTGCACTTAATATCTTTGAGTGAGGTTGACTCTTGGTAAATAATGTTCTATTACTCGAAAAATAGCGTTGCAAGTTGTACCTGTTGCGGTATAACTGACGTTTCGTCTCTGGTGAAGAATCACCTGAAGTCGCATAGGCATTTACGACTAGATCGGCTGACGAGAGTGTCAACGATTAAGGACTAGCGATAGAGCATATTGTCTATTTTTTTTTATTTGTAGTCAGGCGCTGTACTCGTTATGGAAGAGTATTTTGTTCGGTCAACGAGAGTATCGGTTGGTTTGCACATTTTGTTTAACTTTTCGTTTCCTATAACAAGTAAAGTTTCCTTTTAATTTGCTTTTGCAGGATGGATGTCTGTGGTACTTTTTAATTTTGCTTTACTAAAATTTTTGATCCGCTGTTTCTATAATTTCAGTGATGACTTTAGTCTGACCCGAGTAGGTAAGTGGTATGCCTTTACACATAAGCGGTTAGTTTTTTATTTTTGGATTTCCTAATAATGTGACGTTCGCTCAAAATAAACTTTAGAAGTTAATTTGTGTACAGTAACCATCCTTTGTTGCTTTGCTTGTTCTCATCATTGTGAGTTTATTCAATTTCTTCAAGGTATTTAAAATAATAATAGAAAGGTCTGGACCTGAATCAAGTTGCATTTTTATTTCCTTATCACGTATTTTTATAGTCACCTATTTTCGCAACCCTCCTTCGTTATTTTCAGTTTACGTCAAACACACTCGGGTTGGGTATTTCATTTTATTACTGCAATGTTTTATCTCGTATATATTACACATTTTCTTTATAAATATGGGTAGCCATAAACCTAATATGAATACCAAACCGATTACACTAAGACTGAATTTTTCTGTCTTCAAAGCTTCTTTTCAGGTATGTGTAGACACGTGTGTTCTTTTCGTTAGCTCATGTTTTACTTTTTATCTGTTTATGGAATATAAGAGGTTTGGGCTAAATGGTTCTGGAAGAAATGGTTCTGGAAGAAGGTCCACTGTACTGGCGAAAGATAATTCCAACGATTTATTTGGCAAAACAAAATCCACAGACTTGTTATGTTCGGCTGTCACTAGTTTTCATAATAGTAAACGACCTTTTTAGGTCCGATCACTGTTTGCAGTCGATACTAAAAATTACTATTCATACCAACGAAAAAAATCTTCCGTAGCAGAAATTGTAAATCGCATTCTATATTGAGTGTGATAATGCGATATTATTATTGCTGGGTGCATTATTGTTATGACCTGTATAAACACTGCTTCTATTAGTTTGCAATTCAAACTTTTGTCCACGCACTTATTTGGTTTTCGCAAGTTCCTGTGTTTCTCATTTTATCAATGTTTTTTTCTGAACACTTGCTTTCCATTGTGAGGATTTTTTTATGCTGGTGTATTATAAATTCGAGTGACGTCTGTGAGTTCTAAATCCAACGTAACCAATGTTATAGCCCCGTTAAAATAAAATAAAGTAAAGTTAATATATAGTTATATATATTTATATATAATAATATATAGTTATATATAATAATATATAGTTATATATATTTATATATAAAGTTATCGCTCCGTTTAAGTAAAATAGAACGCTAAAATAAAGTAACATCTTGTTTTGCAAAGCATACAAGAGGTAGGTTGTTCGTCGTAGCCGACGAAGGAGTAAAATTGGTCAATCGGATATTAACTGACACCTTACGGCTTATCCTTTCAGTATTTATTGAGATTGGGATAGTATATTAGTAAGTAACACAGGCGATTTCCGCCGAAAAAAAAACGTATCCGCGAACATTACAATGCAGAGAGCGTGCCTTCGTATATGCTATATAAATCAGATCCAGCTGTTTTGTAGGCCAAACGGAACGAATTCTCTCAAACGCACAATAGTCCTTTATTAATTAAATCAGATATTAGCTAACTCCTTGACACTGCCGTTATGAAACAATGATCAATAATACTTAATTAGCAACTTGAAATATTATATTTACGTGTTATAGAATATTTGATATATGGCACACAAAAGAAATTATCAATAACATATATTTGAAAATGTTCAATGCAACATAATATTTTCATGCTATAAAAAGGCACGATATTTAACAACTTATTGCGGTATATTTGATACTTTTTTTCCTTTCAGTTTATACATTCTACAGATAAGCAACATAAATCTGTTTATATGGAAAATATACACTGTTTATATATAATAAAATATTTATGTATGGAAACATATCATTGCTACAGAATTATTTCAGTTGTAGCTTTGATAAACTCGATTTTACTAGCTGATAATCAAAGCTAGCTTCTCAAGCTCATTTTATGAAGTTATGTGAAGTTTTTATGAACATCTCTGATGAAGAACTAACTAAACTGCGAATTTTATTTCCTTATGTTTGAGCCATAATCACATATAAAGTTCGACGTATAGTGGCACTTAATATTGGGTTTAATGCTATTTTGTAGTATCATATTTTAACATACATGTGTAATATCCCAACTATCATAAATCGATCTGAGATAATCTCGTCAGCATCAGACAAAGCCAAACTTCTTGCCAAGAACTTTGCAGCTAATTCTACTCTTTGCGACCAAGGCCGCCGACCTTTAATATTTCCTCCTGTATCAGAAAACACGCTATGTGATATACAAATATCTGTACGTGATGTTGCAAAGCTAATTAAAAAAAACTTGATTCGAGTAAGGCAACCGCCCCTGAAGGCATTCCAATTATAGTACTCAAGAGTATTTAAACAGAACAAGAGCGCATCCGTACTAAAATGTTTTAAAGTGGTCTTAAAGAGAATTGCTTCCCATCACCCTGTGAATTCTCATCAGTATGATTTGTATTTAAGAAGTCGGGTGGTAGCTCATATACCTTTCAGGACAGGCCAATAAGTCTCCTGTGCGGCATGAATAAGTTGCTGGAATCTGTGTTAAATTGAGAAGTAATCAACCATCTCAGAAAAAATAACCTTCATAGTGACACGCAATTTGGTTTCCGTTCTGCTAAATCTACAGCAGATGTGCTTACAGTTATATCTTATAGGATTAGCGAATACTTCGACGGAGGCTATCTTCTAGGGCAATTGCTCTTGACATATCAAAGGCCTTTAATAGAGTATGCCATAGATGTTTACTTCACAAGATCTCCAGCTACGATATAGCTGGAAATGTCTTCTCAATTATTAAATCATTCTTCTCTGATACTTGGTTGTTGATGGGCAGAAATCAGAAGCTCTCAGTATTAATGCTGGAGTCCCTCAGGGGTCCATCCTGGGTCCAACTCTCTTCCTGATCTACATTAATTATCTTCCAAATCTCATCATTATATAATGCATAGATATGTATGCTAATTACACTACTATTTATTCTACTTTTATTCTCAGTTATAATATCATTTCTCTCGGTTCATAAGAGTAGTAGTTGATGGAGAAAAATCATAAGTTCTGACTATTAATGCTGGAGTCCCTTAGGGGCCAATTCTGGGCTCAACTCTTTTCCTGATCTAAATTAATAATCTTCCATATCACATCCTTACATCATTCGGATACATTTATGCTGACGACACTACAATCTATGGTAGCACATCAAATACCGTAAACGACCCAGTTCTCTCTGATTCTCTCTCCTCTGATCTTGAGCAAGTGGTACAACCGGGAAAGAGGTGGATTGTTACTTTTCATGCATCTAAAATTCAATCATCTATCTCTACATCATCAATGCTATGATCCCCATCTGGCATCAATTGGAATGAATGACTCTCGTCTTGGAGAGGTCTCATGTTTTGACAAGCTTCTGGGTTTGACTTTTACTCTGGATCTTAAATGAAACATATATTAAATCCGTTGCCAAGGCTGCTGGAAAAATGGTGGGATCTTTCTATGTGTCCAGTAGATATCTCACTGCAGATGCAATTCTATATTAATAGAAGGGCCAGGCACGACCATTGATGGAGTGCTGTTGCTTCATTTGCACAGGAGCTGATTAAAAGGACTTATGCTGCCTTGATAGAGTTCAAAATAGACTTCGTAGCCTCGTAGGAAATGTATATTTCTCTTCCCTGAGATCTCTTTCTCACAGAAGAGATGTTGCGAGTTTTTATCTGCTTTATCGTTATTTTCATGGTAAGTGTTCGGCTGAGCTCCAATCTCTCGTCCCCCCTCGGTAAACTTTCACAAGAAGCACCAAGCTTATTTCTTAGAACTGCACGCCTGTGGAATTATCTTCCGTTTTCTTGCTTTTCAGCTGATTAAAATATGGTTGTCTTCAAGTCTAATGTAAACAAGTTTTTGATTTGCCGTTCCATATATGTTAATAAGTTTACGAATTTCCATCACTAATATTTCTATATTGTCCAATTGCTATGGTACATTCGTTAACCCTTATCCTCGAGTGGCCTTCTGGTCTTGATAAGTTGTGATGACAATGTAAAAAAAACTTATTAACTATATTATCGTAACTTAACTTAATTGTTATAAAACTAAGTGCTGTAAATATAATGTTGTTTCTACAATTTTTTTTCAACTTTTAAAATTTGGAAATGGCTGACATGTTTACGAAGAAATTATATGATTTTTCGGTGCTTATTCAAATTGGTACTCACGGGGGCAATTATACTTAAAGAAAATACAGAAAGGTCTGCAGGATGTAAGTTATCATTCCAGAACGAATATGTTATATTCAAAAAAACACGTAAATCGATCAAGTAATTTTTATTAAAAAATTCAAATTTTACTACTAAGCATGTCGTAGCGTCTTCGTTAACCATCATAAAATCTGATAAAATATACGGGGGGGGGGAAGTAATATCAAAATGCCGATGTCAAGATCAGCCGTTTGTTCAATACAGTTAACTTTTTGCGGTACCGTTAATCAGTCATTAAATTATTAATTGACAAATGTATAATACGAAATGCTGTGAATGTAATGATGTTCTCAATAAAATTAATAAAAATATTTGTTTTCAGCTATTAAAAAATATTAAAATGGCTGATTGTTCGTATAGACTTGCCTCCCGTCGATGACAAAGAAAGACACAAGAGCGGTTTTAATATGGGGAAACTCCAGCTCCCCCAAACGGGACACTCTGAATAGCAACAAAATTAAAATTGTACCAGTCTAAAAAGATTTCTCCTCGAGTGATCGAGAACAGAAAAACGAAGAGTAGTATAACAGTAGATACTACACTTTGCTCCCAGCCAAAAGTCTATCAGGCTTGTTTATAAAGAAACTGAAATGTATTCTGATGAAATACATTTTGGATATTTTAATAGGATTCTTTAAAGTCCATTTTAATTGTATCGCATTTTTTATTTTCCATAATATTAAATAATAAAAAAAATATTCATGCAGAATACGCACCGTGCTGAAATAATTGCGTTATCATTTAGAAACGTATTCTTAACATGGAAAATTTTAGGTCCGTGCAAATTGAATGGCTGAGGCCCAAAATGTATACATAATTTGATTCCACCCCTTAATTAAAAAAATTCACCAAAATTCAGGGAGTCTTTCATTTTAATGATCTTTTCAGTATTTATTAATTAACGATCTCGAAATATAATTGGCCCATTAATTTTTAAAGCTTTCCTAAAATTGTTATTTAATGTAAACAAAAATACCTTCACTTACACTAAGGTACTAAGAAAAAAGCATGAATTTTTTTTTTGCTTTTTATTATCAAAATAAAGCATTGTAGATATTAATAATAACACCTTTTCCTACTTATGCACTTATGTTATTGCGCTGACATTACAACGTTATTATTTAGAAAGTCATGCTTAACATGGAAAGGAAGATATTTGGTAACTTTTTCTGTGCATTTAGATTAGAATTTAATGACGAAAAATATCGTAAAAATTGAATTTAACTCGAAATACTATTTTAAAAATAGCGCTATAACTTAGATTCATAAGCACAAGAAGGTCGGTCTTTTTATACTTTAATATTTCAGTTACATTACGACAAAAGCCTTAAAAGTGTATATGAAATAAATATAACTCGAAAAAAATGTTCTTTCTCGAAACAATTTAATAAACTAAAGATGCCGTAAAAATTGAATTTAACTTGAATATCAGATACAAAATCACAATTTATATTAATAAAAATAATCTATAATGTTCATTTAAAATTTACAGAAATTTAAAACCGTCATGTTTTTTAGTATTCATTAGTGAACACGATTTCTTTTCTCCAATCATGGTGTATTTTTCTGTAATTCGATATAACATCATACATAATTTCTTAATGCTGCAAAATATTAAGTTACGAATTTATTATATGTTTTACTAGACCATTTTGTCTTTTTCTTTTCCAGATTTAACAGCTAATCATTTTAATTTTCTTACATTTTAACCATGTTACTTTTCATGCTCGAATATTTCTATATAATCCATGATTTTTGTCAGGCTTTGCTTTGAACTAATATTTTCTTTTTGTGTTCAATATCATACGCATTGACATAAATCCATTAATAAATTATTAATAACTATTTTAATAGACTAACAAAAAAAAAACACAAAAAAAGAATGTAATTGAGTAAATAAGCAGACAGAAGTGGCAAATAAATAAAGAAAACAATTAAGGGTCGACGTCGTAAAATTATCGACACGAGCACGGCTAAGAGCATCACATTTGTTAACTTTCTCTACATAGAGAGAGTATACAAAAGTAATGCTCTTGTTAGAGAATGGGTCGAGAAACAGTGATAGAGAGAGAGAGAGAGAAAAGGCGAGTCTGTAAATTACATTGAGACACGGTGACCGGAAGTCAAGGTCAGCTTATAGGATTGCTTGTGAGTCACGTGATCAGGTTAGCTGAATCGTAGAGAATTTGTTTGGGCTTAGAACGCGACGGACGGCTTCAGAGACGTCTCCTCGCTGGGGTAGGCTGATGTGTGTAGAAACGAGACCACGATAAACCACGCAAGACAGGGATTCATTTTCCATCCTTCTGCGAGACATCATGAAAGTGAAACAAACAATAAAACTAATTCATCGTGTTGAAGTGAATGAATCTTCGTCCGAAACAGCTACAGTCTCCCTTGCGAGACACGAGATGAATTCAGATAGACCAATATCGACGACGCACGAAGGTATATTGAAAAATACATGTACCACACACACACACAACGGCATATGAACAAATAGAGAGAACAACTAGACGATCACACAAATTTAACTCTGACTAGACGATCACACAGGATACCCTTTATGATAATAAAACGCAACACTCTTATATAACCCCAAAATGATGCCAACAGCCGATCAAAAGAAATCGTCTCTATATGTTCAGAAAGTTGATATGGGAACAAACAGACAATCAGAAGACATCGTTTCTCAATTTTCTTACTAACTCCTAGGATTTTGAACACCAGTAATATAATTATAACTTCTGTTGTAATATGCGAACACTGAAAAACATATTTTAAAATACAGCTGAGAAAGTGTCCTATGAACTGTAAAAATTGTTTTAAATTTGGCCGCAGAATGAGTAAGCGGTGACGCTATAAAACAGTTTTAAATAAATAAAACTAACACTTTACTATGTATTCAAACATAGTAGGGTTTGAATTATATGTATATATATATATATGTATATATATATGTATATATAGATATATATATATATACATATCTATCTATCCATCTATCTATCTATATATATATATATATATATAGTTGTTGAAATTCAAGCATGTCTTCAGTACAAGTGTTTTGTTAATGGGATGGCATTTTTTTTATTTTATGTGTTCATGAAAAGTTCCTGTTCTACGAACTAATCAAATGTTGTTTTCATTTGGTGTTACCAAACAAAAGGTTGATTGAGAGTGATCGAACCTTGAAATAAAGACATTAACTAATAAATAAGAAGTTGAAAGAAAATAAGACGAATATTAGAATAAACACGCATAAATGTTGAAGAAAATTATGAAAAATACGAAAGAATAAATAATAGGAACAAAAAAATGGAAATTAAAACAAAAAAATAAAAAAATAAGAAATTAATGTTTAAAACAAAAATGTTTGTAAGCATAACCCCCAAGATGGCCGATTTAACAACGTACAGATGGAATTTCTTTTCGCCAAACACCAATTTTATCATGCACAAAATCAAATTAAGGACTGCTATATTATTATTTCAATATAAAATTTAAAAAAAATAAATGTATTTTTATTTTTAATAATGCGTTGTTTTGGCTTCAAACGTGTATAATACGTATTTTATTTTATTCCAACTCAACCAGCGTTTCTAAGGAAAAAATAATCTAAACGTGAATTCTGCGTGACCAACACACCATTCCGAGATTTAAAAAAAACTACCGGAAACACAACAAACTGACTTCTACTTGCTGATTTTCTGCTCCAACAACAACATGACAAAAAATAGAGAAAGTCATACTGAATATATTCATGAATTTTAATATAGATTTCAAACAAAATAAATGTGTGTTTATTTTGTAATAATGCGTTGTTTTGGCTTCAGACGTATATGATACGTGTTTTATTTTATTCAAACTCAACCAGCAAACAAAAATCACACACACATATATATATATATATATATATATATATATATATATATATATGTATATATATATATTAATTTATAAAATATATATGACGATTAAGCTACACTGAATATTCTGCGTTTCATCCACTATAGGATTCGTCAGGCTTATGCGCGAATTCTGTGGTTGTTTCTTGTTTTTATATATGTTGAGGGTTTTAGTTAGCCAATCAGCTTTCTAGTATCCACCGCGCCCCTTCCTATCAGCCAATGGGCATGCATTTTATCGAACAAAGGATGTGTTTTAGAACTATGTTAGTGGTTTAAGGTAGACGTTTTCCTTGTTTATATATATAAATATACATCTGTGTACACACATACATGCACATATACATATATATATACATACATGTGTAATCGTCTATGTATATTCATGTTTATTTAATTTATTTATTTGTTTGTTTTCTATTGTTATTGTTAGTTTTGAAGCTATTTTGTATCGCTATCCTAGAGTAAGTTTTATTTTGTGAACACAGTTGTTGGCTATTTCTCGTCTACAGTTTAATAGATTTTGAGGTTCTTTAACGTACAGGATAGCAAATTTTTCATGGAGGCATAATTTACATGGGTCGTCTAAATGTCTGCACGTGGTAGCTTGTCTTATTATTTTCCATTCGACTACCGGCTTTCTTTGTGTTCCCAGTATTTATTCGCTAGTGTTGTTTTTATACGGTGTTTTTATTTTTGAATGTACTTTTGTGGTCATAGTATCGGGTTCTGCAATCTAAGGAAGTCATGCATACGTAATATTTCTTGTTATTCGGGGGTTCTTTCGCAAGTATTGTTACCTGATAAACTATGCTTTTTGTTAGACATTTATTTCGGACTGGGCAAAGTGTGCGGTGTCTACAGTTGCATTTATCTTGTTCGTTATTAGTCTTTTTATTTATGGGATGGTTGTTCTTGTTCGGAATTGGTTTGTTATTATTATTATTATTATTATTATTTCTGCTAGTGTTGGTTTTATTTTTGGCATGGTGTCTACGTTTTTATTGTTTATTTTGTTGTTGTTTACATTGTTTTCATTTTGTATTTTGTTATTATGTGCTTTAATTATCATCTCTAAATTTTCGCAACAACTGTAAGATAACTTCAAGGTATTTTTATTAGAGATTTCGTGTAAGGGTTGGTTGCGGGAAAGTGTTTTTGAATAAGATCTAGAAATTTCTTGCCAAGTTTTGAGCACTTTCGAAGTAAATACTTAAAATTTACGCATAAATCTATACTTTCGTATATTAATTTTATGTGAGTAAATGAAGTATATATATATATATGTATAGATATATATATATATATATATATATATAAAGCTGAATATGTGTGAGTGTGTGTCTGGTCACGAAAAGGTTCCTATATGATTGACTACTTTAAAAACTGATTACATATAATGATACAAGATGTATCTACACACAGAAATTAGTATGTTTGCTCTGGCAGAACGGTGGTTCATTAAAATTGTGGGGTTTGCGTTCGCGCCTGCTCCAAAAAGTATGGAAATAAACAATTGACACATTAAAAAAAGGACGTTTACAAGTGTTTTTGATATAGATGTACGTAGTAAAAACTTGATAAGTATTTTTAACTTCATTACGTATGGTATAATATAATTGTGAGATCGGCGTTCGATCCTGGCCTCCATTAAATGGAAATAAGCACACACTTTAATAAAGACTTTTCATATCTATCGGCGTAAGTATATTTTGATAATTATGTTTCAGTTTAAAGAAATATGGTATAATAAAATTATGGGGTGTTCGTTCGCGCCTGACCTCCATAGAATGGAAACATGTCACAAAGTTTAACAATGTTTATTAATATAGATCCACAGAATATTGTGATAAGTGTTTTAGTGTGAACAGGTATGGTATAATAAATTATGGGGTTTATCTATTTTATTTTTACTTTCATCATATTTTGCTTTGGTTTTGATACCCCCTACTTCGAAGCTATCTTTTTGAAACCCTTCCTTTAGGTAACCTATCATACTTTCATAAATCAGAGTCCATTTTCTGTAGGCTGTTTTTGTAACCCAGTCAACGATGGGTACTTTTGCTATGTATGTATATATACGTTATATTTTTTATTACCGTATCTTCCTGTTAAGTTACATTATTGTTTCAGCTATCCGGCCGTTTTTTTTTGTCTTCTGTAGCTTCCTCAGACTTTTACAGAAATGTTCGTTATTATGGGATGAAAGAGTGAAAGAGTGAATGAGGTGAGTGGGTGCGAGGAGGGCGGAAGAAAGAGAGGAAGGGGGCAGGGGGGATGGGAGGAGCGCTTGGTATGTGGGTAATGTTTTTGTTTTGGAGTTTAAGGAACTTGTGGGGAGGGTCTGAGAAGTTCATTTCTGGTTTGGCTGAGGGCATAGGGATACATGGAGGGAAGGAGAATATGTGGGGGTAAAATTCGAGTCTTGATGTTAAAGTTTTTAGCTTATCGTTGGTGAAATGATTTCTTGATAAATATGTCTTGACCTGTTGGGTGTTCGCTTATGTTTGGAGGCGGGGGGGGCTATGATTCGGTTCATTTATTTTTTTTAGTTTTTATTTTGTTGTTTATTGTTTGGAGAGGGTTAGCTAGTAGTCGCGGGCACGGGTACACACATGCGCACGTACACACATATATACTTAAAAGAAACGGTCACATGTGAACATACATCCCGCCCTGGCGATAAAATATATGCACATATGTGCGTCTGCATGCATAGACCCCCGCGGTGCTCCCGCTTACGTCAATTTTTCTTTAAGGTGCTAAAATTAGGTATGTGTGCGCAGGCATGGATGCGCTCATACACAGATACATATACACATCGACGCCCCTGCCCCCAAGGAGGCGATTATACGGGCCCATATGCGCTTATTGATTCAGACATACCTGCACCCACCGCATACGTGCAAGCGCATGCGCACATACAGATACCAATACTCATGAACACATACATCGACATATATACACAGCTTCACGTTCTCACACACGTATGTGGACAGCAGGCAGCGGGCACATATACTTTCTCATTCACACACGTATACATAGGTATGTGCATATATACATCGGTACCCCATGTACATACGGACGCCCACGTGGATGTACACGTGCGTGCATACACACACATACACACCCAGTTAGCAGAGAGTTATTGGTATATACATATTCGTTTTCATAGATTTAACTCTAAGTTCATTTTTGGGTATCTAAGCGCAATACTTTCGTTCGATGTAGACATGGTTATACATGGATATGAGCATAAACTCATTCCCAGGGGCCTATACATAATATTTTCATTTTCATTAGTGGGTATTTTTTATTTTTTGGTTAGATGTGGGTGCGTACTCCCCTGCAAACAAATACAACCCACAGATACACGTCTCCACGCGCATGCATGTACACATATATACATGCATACACGCATACACATATGCACACACATATGCTCTCGTTATATACAGATACACACCCACACTCCCTCAAGCACAGATATGTGCGCACGCATATATATATATATATATATATATATATATATATATATATATATATATATATATATATAGTGTGACATGCCGTAAATGTGGGAGCGGGTCTCATCCACATATACTTACATACGCATTAATAAGCGCTCACGTACCCGGGATAGTGGTTCTAGGTAGCCATGTTTATTGATTTTAAGGAGGAGTTTGAGGTGGTTTATATGGGGATTGAGTGCTGTAGTTATTGTTCTAAGTTGGGGTATTTGTTTTTTTAGGGTATTATCCATCAGTTTAGGCGGAACGCTATATTGGGGGGTCATACTCTAAGGTATGCGTCTATGCATATGAGGCATCGGTTGGTTATACATTTCCATGTGTACTTACCTGTGCAGGTGTAAATCCGCATAGTTATATGCAAACAATATCCGTGTTAAGTCATGTAGGTTGCATGTAGGGTATGTTGGGGTTTGCAGGAGGTTGGTTAGGGGGAGGGGAATTGATGCCCATTATTGGGTGGTTATGTGGGATGAGGTTATGTGGTGTTTAGAGTTGGTGGTGATTGGGGGTATGTGTTATTTTGTTTGATTTAGGGGGATTCTTAGGGGGAAGGGTTAAGGTAGTGTGAGGTGTGGGGGCAGTTAGTTGAGGGGGTTTGCTTGGGTGTATCTCATGGCAGTTGTGGTGGGTGGTTGTATTGCATATATAATTTGGGGGATTTAAGGTGGTGCTGCCTAAGGGATGTTTTAGAGAGGTGTATAGTTGCTAAGGAGGTGGGATTTGTAGTGCCTACAGTTTATGGTGGGTTCCTGTTTTTTGTTTAGTAATGTGTATGTCTTCACAATTGGAGATAAGGAGTTTATATATATATATATATATATATATATATATATATATGTATATATATATATATATATAATGTATATATATATATATATATATATATTAGTAGCCTGGCAAGGCCACAGAGAAGGCAACAAAACAAACAAAAACCATAAGGAAATTTTATCACACGTATTCAAACTGAAGCTGAAAATGTATGCAAATTTTATTGGTTTTGAAATATACACACATTTTTTTTTACTTATTCTCATAAATTTTTAACCACAGAACAGTATAATAATTTTCAGAAAGCCTACAAATTTTTATGTAGTTTCGTCTCAAAGAATCACATATATTAGTATTTTGATATTAAATATTGCTACCAGCATATATATATATACATACATATATGTATATATATGTATGTATATATATGTATATATATATACATATATATATATATATATATTGTCAATAATATAAGTACCAAGTCTCAGCGACAATTCAGCGGAATTTTACAAATGAAAGATCAACGGAAAGGTAATGACCTAAAATTTGCATTTCAGGTTTCATATTGAGGGGAATATCTATCATCCAGATATTATTTTGGAATATTTTACAGCCACAAAATATTTCGGGAAAAGGTGCAGTATCTTTCCACCCTCAAAAAGAACAAACTTTAACATTTTTTACACAGAAATCACCATTTAGTAAGGCCCAGATGTCACTCGAAGATAAGGGTTAATGTGTATACATTAGTCAATGTGATTATAGCGTAATAAACATAAGTATTATGAATTTTGTAAATTGGATGCCTTAAGGGAATGGTTCGTCAAGAACTTGTTTACTTTGGACTTGAAGACAATCAGATTGTAGTCAGCTGGAAATCAGGCAATCGGAAGAGAGTTCAACAGGCGTGCAGTTCTAAGAAAGAAGCTTTGTTCATGGAATCTACATTTAGATATAGGCAGAGATAAAGAGTGTGGGAAATTATTGATAGTGGTTTTGGTGAAGTGAGTGTTTATCGTGAAACTTTGTCTAGGGGGAGACCATAGATTGAAGCTCAGCTGAGCACTAACGATGAAGCAGATTCAGACTCGCAACGTCTATGCTGTGGGAAAGAGGCTGTAGGGAAGATAACACTCTTTTTTTAAACTCTGTCAAGGCAGGATAATCTGCTTCCTGCACGGATATGGCCACAGTACTCAATCGTTGGCCGTACCATGCTTTTATAGAGGTAGAAAATTACATCAGGAGTGAGATATCTACTAGAGCGGTAGAAGGGTCCCACCATTTTTTCAAGAGACCTTGGCAATGGTTTTGATATACGTGTTCCAATTTCAGGTTAGGAGTAAAGATCAAGCCAGACGAGAACCATTCATTTCAACCGATGCTAGATTGGCATCAGAGCATAAATGATGTAAAGATAGAAGCATGGTTTAAGATGCATTAAAAGAACACCATTTCTTATTGTATCACATGTTCCAGATCAGCGTAGAGAGAATCAGAGATAACTTGGTCGTTTACTGTCTTTGATTGTAGTGTCGTCAGTATAAATGTCTCCGAATGATGTAAGGATGTGATTTGGAAGATTATTAATTTAGATCAGGAAAAGAGTTGGGCCCAGGAGTTGACCCTGAGGGACTGCAGCATTAATACTAAGAACTTATGATTTTTCTCCATCAACTACTACTCTTATGAACCTATCACAGAGACATGATATAACTGAGAATACATTTCTAGCTATACCATAGTTGAAGATTTTGTGAAGTAGACCTTCGAGTGTGCTGAAAACGAAAATAACATTTAAAATTCTATAATGAGTAATTTTCACATTATGAAATAATTATAATTTCAGAAAATTGGGGAAAATTTCCTATATTAATTTAACGTCAACTGAGTACCCACTTTATGCCAACCTTTTTAGAAATGTATGTTGTTTATTTTAGGGTTGGTATTTTTTTGTAGTGTGGTAGATCAACACAAAACATACCTTTAAAATCTTGAAAACGAATATCGCATTTTTCCTGTATATAAGGAATTTTCCGTATATTACGTTAAATATGCGCGATAGCGCGTACAAAATGGCGACCTCATAAGGAATAACATGTCTTATAACCATGTAAATAACTTATTTGCAGAAAAGTTAAAGGTGATATTCGTTTTCAGCAAGCCAGAAAACCTATAGAGACAAGTTTGTTTTTATTTGCCAAATAGATACTACCCATGAAAAGTAAAACTAGCTATATTGTGGGTGTTAATTTTACATTAAATTAATATAACAACTAATCTCCCACTTTGTGAAAACATATTTTTTCCGTGTCTTGGAAAATACTCGTTTCTTTTTAAACGTTATTTCCAGTTTCAGGAACTTCAAAAACCTACGTTAGTGGTAATTTAAAGGATGTATATGGTGAAACTATACTGCACCTTTACCACATTTAAATCATATTCATTTTTTCCTAGTTTTACATATAAATTAAAAATATCAGCTATTTCCTCAAAACTGATGGTCTTGGATTAGAGGAGAAAAAAACTTGCTGCTATAGTTTCAAATGATCTTAAATAACAGTAAAGGGAGACGGGATATCAAATATTTCTCATATGTTATATCTCCCCTCTTTGGTTTTCTTAAACTAAGTAAATTTCAAAATGTATACGGATTATTTGGTGCTGCACAATCGTACCTTATTTCCAAAAGAAGGGAGATATAACACACGAGACATAATTGGAATCAAGTATTTGCTTGCTGATATTTCAGAGTAAGATGTATTCTCCTCTCCATCAAGGCCAGAGGTTTTGAGAATATCTATCTATCTATCTATCTATCTATATATATATATATATATATATTTATATATATATATATATATATATATATATATATATATATATATATATTGCAGATAACAAACGTCTCTACGTTTCAAAACACGTACACACATGCAGTGGAAACAGCTTCAAAATAATGCCAATCTTCCAAACAGACAATTATTATTATTTACTTAAACAGGAAAAAAAACTTCATCACCAGATTCACTCCTGAACTGAACAGAGCCTAATATCATCACAAAAAAACCTGAAATGCAAGGTACACTCGCATGCACATCCATACACATACATATATACACACGCACACATAAATCAGAACCGACACATTAAAATACACACACGTGCGCGCATACAACCACACACAGACATGACACTCCTATCTCTAATACAACACACTGAACAATACCAACCCTACTTAACCTCGAAACCAACAACACTAGGAAACACCTAGAACCATAGTATAATATATGTTCTAACAGCTCGCTCCCTCCTCAGTCAATGGAGGAGAACCTCCTCATGACTGAAACAACTATCATCCCTTCTATCACCCCCTCCCATACCTATACCCCCTCTAATTGCCCTCCTCTGCGAAACAAAATCTCCCCCACACTAGGAACCGATCCTTGGTCTGGCCATACCCACATGGGGAGACTAATAAATAGAAACATTAAAAAATCCTCTATATATATTATAAATACACCCCTCTTTCTAAACAAACATAATATAAGGAATACCCGAAAAGACTATAACAAAAAATCACAATAATACAATCCAAGAATCCAAAAAATAAATATCAAAATAGAATGACAGCACCCCTACCCTTTTTCAGAAGAACCGGTCCCCCCTCCTCACACATACACATTAGTAACGACCTCGAATCACAGTCACCTTCCTAAGGAAGAAAATAACCTCATAATACTATAAAACAGTATACACATTCTCAAACCAATAAAAACACCCACACACACGCACACACACGCGCACCCACACACACAAACATACACTCACACACACAAACACACACCCTACCCCACCCTAAAGGAAAAGAAAAAAAAAACTAGCAGAAAGAGAGAGTGACTACTGCCAGGTCAGCGGCCTGGACAAGTCCAATAAAAGAGTAATAAAAATTGAACATGCCAATGAATAATAAACATTTACAGGCCTCTACCCCTTGGAAACATTTCAAATGAACTACGAAAATTGCTATTTTTACATCTCCAACACATTTGAAAATAATTTCTGACGAGGACTTCACAGAACGTCTGAAACGCGCGTAAAAACGATTTCAATGACTTAAAAACATTATTACAATGATCCAAACATAATTCTCAATGAAAAACCAAGACACGGAATTATAAAATAATGTTAAAAAAAATACACATTGTTGGTGACAACTCCCTTATTTAAATATATATATATATATATATATATATATATATATATATATATATATATATATATATATATATATATATATATATATCTTACTCTAGAAAATTGGACTGAACTTTCAGGGCATTTTTCATCTTTCTTTTTAAAATTCTGTTACTTTTCGTTCAGATTTATTTTTCTATTTTACATTTTGTATTCGATTCTTCGATTATAAAACTTGATAATTTTTCCTTAGATTGTTAGAGAGCGCTCCATCTAACCGAATTTTCCGACATAAAATGTCAACCCGACCTCTCTCCCTCGAGTTCCCCTACCCCCGTCCTTATTGGTTGTCACAAAAGGAAAGATAAGTTGTTAAGTAAAGAACTTAGACAGTTCTGCCGCCATATTGCATAGCTTGGCGGCCATATTTGTTGCGATTGCTCGAGTACAAGACAAACAAAATACGACGACATTACGATAAGACGAATAAAAAGAAAGAGTTATGGCGGGGTGCCACAAAAGCAAGTAGGGATTGGGTTTGTCGTTTTTTGGAGGAGGCGAGGAATAGAGAAGGGGTGAGAGATTGATCTATGACATAACGGTCATGGAGACCTGACAGATGGAATCATCCATAAAGGTTGACAGACACGGGTAAGGAAAAAAAGGATGTAAGCTCAAACAAAAACATAAAATAATATAGAAAGAAACAATAGTCTGATTTATGTTCGTGCATAATGTATATATATATATATACATATATATATATATACATATATATATATATATACATATATATATATATATATATATACATTTATATATATATATATATATATATATATATATATATATATATATATATATATATATATATATATATATATATGTATACTAGCATTTCAGCCCGGCGTTGCACTGGTGTTTAGTGGTGTATGTTCAGCAAAAAAAAAAAAACGGTCAATTATTTTTTTAAATTTAAGCCTAATTATGACCCCTTAACTTTTATGGTTTCGGGCTCAAAACAAGTTAGTAAATAAGATCCATGCCCCAGGAACCTATGTCTAAACTGTCAATTGTTTATACCCAGAATTGTCGGAGAAGAATGGTAAAGATCTCAAAGGTCAAATCGTTGACCTTTGACTCGTTAACAGACAGATTTATGGCCAAAAACCGAGTTACAAAGATTTTCCCAAATGTCAATACCCTGTGTATCAAATTTCGAGTCTGTAGACTGAAAATTCACAGATTTATTGCGTAGGGAAATGTACACAGACAGCCACACAGACAAACGCTTTCACCTTTATATATACACATACTCTTTCACTTTTATAGATATAGTAGCATTTCAGCCCAGCCTTGCTCGGGTGTTTGGAGGTGTATTTTGAGCAAAAAAAAAATAAAAGCGGTCAATTCTTTTTTAACTTTGATCCCCATTGTGACCTTTTAACATCTATGATTTTAGGATGAAATCAAGTTATTAATTTAGATCCATGCCCAAAGAACCAATATCTAAAATTTCCTGATTGGAGGAGGAGTTTGGTAGAGTTCTCAAAAGTAAAATCTTTGAACTTTCACCCCTTAACCGCCAAACTTCTTGCCGAAAACGAATCACAAAGATTTTCCCAAAACTCAGTACACTGTATATCAAATTTCGAACCTTTAGACTAAAAATTGACCCAGTTATTGCGTAAATGTACACACTCACACAGACACACAGATACACAGATATAGAGACGCGTTCACGTTTATATATATATATATATATATATATATATATATATATATGTTCAGGTTTGAGGTGTTCAAAATCGGGAATAATGAAGACAACGAGGTTGTTATATAGTGCTCAATATAAAGAGCGAAATATTATTTTTTTTTATTATTTGGGGGAAACAGTTCAATATGGTCGCTAAAAATTACCATCTGTTTCAGTCAAAGACACTTCTTCAGGCGACCTGGAATCTCTGAAACAGATGGCTATCTGTAGCGACCATATGTAACTGTTTCCCCCCAATAATAATAATAATAATAATAATAATAGTAATAATAATAATAATAATAATAATAATAATAATATATATATATATATATATATATATATATATATATATATATATATATATATATATACTAGCATTTCAGGCCGGCGTTGCCCGGATGTGTTGATGTGTATGTTGAGCAACAAAAAAAAGTGGTAGTAAGAATGCAGGCCCGAACCTGCGGCGGAGGAAAAGGAAAGGAAATAAAAATCTGACGTCAAAACTGAAGTGACATATGTTGAAATTAAGGCAAGACAATCGAAAGTAGTGGATAACTTTGAAAAATATCGGCGAAAATCGACCCCCCCTGTAGAAAAGTGCCTAGTTAAAGGTTAAGATATTAATGTTTTTAGCCAATTTTTCTATATTTTTAGTCTCAAATATTGAACTTTCCAACGATACTGATCTTGGTAAAATCCGTCGCCTCTGCCGAAAGTTTTAGACGGACATGAAAACATACATACATACATGTATATATCGGTAACTAATAATTTTCGATCCAAACTGATGAAACAGCTTGCCTTATCTCTGAATACCCTTTATGTAAAATTTCAAATATTTAGACCAGAAATTGTTGAGTAATTTGGTAGAGACCGGAGAGGTCAATTTTTTTTAACTTTGACCCCTATTAGGACCCCTAAACATTTAATGTTTTTGGGCGCAAATCGAGTTTTTAAGTTAGAACCATGTCCAAGGAACCGATATCTAAGATTTCTAGTGTTTGGACCCAAATTTTCGGAGCAGTTTGGTAAAGTTCTCAAAAAACAAATCGTTGAACTTTGACCCCTTAACGGCCAAATTTCTGGCAGAAAACGGATCACAACAATTTTTCCAAATCTCAGTACCCTGTATATCAAATTTTGAGTCTGTAAACTTAAAATTGACAAATTATTGCGTATGAAATGTACACACACAGACAAACACACAGATAAACAGACACGTTCACTTTTATAGATATACTAGCATGGGTGGCCGGCGTTGCCCGAGTATTTGGAGGTGTATGTTAAGCAAAAAAAAAGATGGTCACGGTTCTCAAATACTCTCTTCCTTAACCTTGAGAAAGCCCCACTGACACAGCTGAGACGGTGTTGTATTTTATCATTTATGTTGGCTTTTGATGGTAGGATTCTGCATAGGTATGGGAAGTGGTCCACATTTTCCAGTCTAGCGTTGCCGCTGGAGATGTTTGGGAATAAGACTGGAGTACTGTTTGGTGGTGATTGATGGAGGAGTTGAGTTCTTTTTTTATATTGATTGTTAGTCCTTGCTGCTTGTACGCCCTCGTGAAGGCAACCAGTGTACACTGTAGGTCCTCTTCTGATAGGGCTACAAGGGCATTATCGTCTGCATACTGTAGCTCTATAATGGATATGGTGTTCGTTCGACCTTTGGCCCTGAATATGTTGATGTTAAAAAGTCGCCCGTTAATTCTGTACATAATCCGAACTCCACGGGGAAGATGTTTGTCCGTGAGATGAAGGATAGCAGTAATGAAGATGGAGAACAGGGTTGGAGCAATGACACATTCCTGTTTTACTCCTGTGTCAACCCTGAAGGGCTGTTTAAACTCCACTACTACTGAGGACTCTAGCTGACATATTGTCATGTAGCAGTCTCAGTACCCGAATATACCTCTCTGGACATCCCAGCCTTGCAAGAACCAGTCAAAGGGCTTGACGGTTCACCGAGTCAAAGGCTTTAGTAACGCCTATAAAAGTTATGTATAATGGTAAATTTTGCTCCCTGCACTTTTCTTGGACTTGAGCAGTGAAGATCATGCCCATCCTGCCTCTATTTGGGCGAAAGCCATTTTGGGACTCGGGAAAGATGGTTTCTGCAAGGAGTGTAAGCCTGTTGGCCAAAACCCGAGCTAGGGCTTTACCTGTGGCAGAAAGGAGAGAAATGCCCAGTTTGCCTTATCTCCCTTCTTAAAGATGGAGACAACTAGGGCATCTCTGCCGTGCAGGGATTTTCTCTTGTTCCCATGTTTTGAGAAGCAGGGCATGGAGGTGTCTGAGAAGATCATGTCCGTCTTTCTTCAGGACTTCTTCTGGGATGCCGTCAGAACCAGCCGCCTTGTTGTTTTTCATCTTCCTAATTGCATCCCGAACCCCTTCCAGACTGGGTGGTTCTCCCATGCTCTCAATTATGGGCTGTTGAGGGAGTTTTTCAAGGGCCTCAATCTCTGGAGTGGTGTCCCTGTTCAGAAGATCCTCGTAGTGCTCTTTCCATCTATTTGTTATTTCTCCCTTTCCTTTCAGCAGCGTGAGCCCATCCTTAGACCGAAGGGGGGGGGGTCACAGAACGGTAGCTGGGACCGTATACCACTTTTGTGGCTTAAAAAAATCCTCTGGTGTCCCCAGAGTCAGCAAACTGCTGGATCTCTTGAGCCTTCTTCATCCACCAGAGGTTCTTCAGCTTCCTGACTGTCGATTAGACAGCCGCTTTAGCCTTGGCATGCGCAGCTCTTTTAACCTTGCAATTGATGTTATTCTGCCAGGTGAAAAAAGTTTGCCTCTTGATGTCTATAAGCTGTTGGATTTCGGTATCGTTTTCATCGTACCAATCCTGATGTTTCCGCTTTTTCTGTCTTAGGATGCTTATACTGGAGTCCATTATGGCAGAGGACAGCTTGCCCCAGTGCTCTACGGCGTCATGCGGATACTGCTTGGACAGGTACGCGCTAAGAGCAGCCTGGAGGTGTTGTTGGTAGGTGATATCGCCCAGCTGCTCGATGTTGAGCTTTGGTCGACTCTGTCTTTTTTGCATCCTTTGCTTCCGCATTAAATGGATAGACATGATGGAGCGAATAAGACGGTGGTCGGTCCAACAATTGTCTGTACTGGTCATTTCCCTGCTGTTCAGCACATCACAGCGGTCTTTGCCACGGACAATGCATAGTCAATGAGGTGCCTGATTTTACTTCGAAGGTGTATCTATGATGTTTTGAATGCGTTTTATTTTGTCGGAAAAGTGTGTTCATGATGATCAGGTTATGTTCTGAGCACTTTGTCAGTAGGAGTGTACCATTTGAGTTAGTGTTCCCAACCCCATCTCTTTCAAGCGTTCCTCTCCAGTGCTGATGGTCTCGTCCAACTTTGACATTGAAGTCTCCAAGTAGGATTATCTTGTCCCCCTTGGGGGCCCCGGATAGGATGGCGTCAAGGTCAGCATAAAAGGTCCCCTTTATTTCATCATGTGCATCAAGCGTTGGAGCATACGCACTAATCACAGTGGCCATTGGGCTGCCCGCAAGCATCAGGCGCATGGTCATTAGGCATTCTTTGATGCCCACAGAAGGCTCATTGAGGTGGCGGATGAGGCTGTTATTTATAGTAAAGCCCACGCCATGGATATGTGGTTCTTCTTCAGGTCTTCCTTTCCAAAAGAAGGTGTACCCACCTTTCTCCTCCCTCAGCTCTTAATACACACGCACACACACACACGAACACTCCCCTACACAAACACACACACACTCACACACATATATATGTACATATATATATATACATATATATATATATATGTGTGTGTGTGTGTGTGTGTGTGTGTGTCGGCTAAAAAAAGTCAACACTTTTCAAAAACTGCAGATTTAAGCCAAATTTAATGTAACTGTTTAAACAACCTATACATCATTTGATTCGCCTTTTATTCCTCTATAATTTGACTTGTTCATATTTAACTTTTAATTGAAATATTCTAGTGCTCTAGCCAATGTTTTTTTATTATTACATTTTCGCCTCAAACAGGTCACATTGCCACTTTGGTGTAGGGGACTACTATCAAGGGAAACATCTACTGGGGTACTATGTAGGGATTGGGACAGCGAGATGTTTGTTCACGTTGCACTTAACTTATGCATGCCAGTACAGTTGGGGAAGCAGTGACCTGGAATGGAATTCCAAAGTCTAGCAGTTCTGGGGAAGAAACTACTTGAGTAGAAAGATGTTTTACATCTAGGGATCCCTACAATGTGGGGGTGGGATTTTGCAGCTTGTCGGGTCTGTCGAGGGTGTTTACGTCGTGGGGGCACAAGTGCTTGCAGTTCATCAGATCATTCACCATTATAATACTTGTAGAACAGGCAGAGGGATGCAACGTTTCGACGATGGGGCAGAGGCTGAAGCTTAGATGCCAGTTTAGGGCCTATCAGATTTGCGACTCTCTTTTGAACTCTGTCACGGAGCGAGAGACTTGTAGTCGATGCACCAGCCCAAATATGACAGCAATGCTTCATACATGGGCGGATAGTGGCCTTGTAGAGGTACAGGATACTTTCGGGTGTCAGTAGTTTTCTAGCACGGTAGAGAGAGCCCACCTTCCTCGCAGCGGCCCTGGCAATGCTCTCGATGTAATTGTTCCAACTCATGTTTCCTGTGAACGTTAGGTCAAGGAGCTTGAGAGACGTACTCTCAGATAAAGAGTCGTTGGCCATTGCTATAGGTGGTTGAGAAGGTTTCTTGTAATTATTGAATGAAACAAGTTTTGTCTTGGCGGCATTGAACGTGACCATCCATTTTTATCCCCATTCCACTACTGATTGGAGGTCATCCTCTAGTGTTTCTGCCATTACTTTAGATTTATGTTCATTTGTTTTCCTGTCGTGCCTGCTATAGAGTGTAGTGTCATCAGCATATATACCCATCTCAGAGGCAATGTTGTCGGGGAGGTCATTTATGAATATCATGAACAGCAGAGGTCCAAGGATAGATCCCTGGGGCACTCCCGCATTTATATCATATTGTTTAGATGCACGACTGTCGAGAACAACCTGGATTTTTCTCTTATTTAAGAAGGATTTAATTATGTTAAGTATTCTACCAGTGATATCGTATGATCTAATCTTCCTGAGGAGACCCTCATGCCATACACTGTAAAAGCCTTGGATATATCTAGAGCTACCGCTCTGCCCACTCCCGCTTTGTCCAGTGAATGGTATATGCGTTCAGAGATTACAGTTAGGATGTCTGCCGTGGAACGGGCTTGTCTAAATCCATATCGTTGGTCGGTCAGAAGTTTAGCATCTGTAAGGTGCTGGACTAGAGCATGGTTAATTAAGGTCTCAAATATTTTGGCAAAAAGTGGGAGGAGGCTAATAGGGCGATAATTTAATTGGTCAGTTCTTTCGCCAGAATTCTTGAATACTGGTACCACAGAAGCAGTTTTCCAACAGCCCGGAAAGCAAGATTCATTAAGGCAATTGTTGTAGAGTTTGGAGAGAACTGGAGATACTTCGGCTGAGCACTTTTTCAATAGCACAGCTGAGATGAGGTCGGGTCCACATGCTTTTGAAGTGTCAAGGTTTTTTATGATAGCATGCACCTGAGCAGGGGGGATTATTAGATCGTCAAGCGTGGCGTCTGTCCGCATAGGAAATTGAGGTAGGGGGTGGTTTAGAGGGGCAAGTGTGGAGTTTGAGGCAAACCGACTGGCAAGCATGTTAGTCTTCTCGGTTGCTGAGCAAAGAACCTCGTGATTGTTGGTTAGTGGGGGAATTGTTGATTGCCTATTATTTACTACACTGTTGTAGATTTTCCAGAAGTCACGAGTTCCTAGTATTTGTGCTTCGATGCGTTTTTTAGTGGTTTCCGTAAATTCCCTCTTAGCTGTCGCTATTTCTTTCTTAACGTTACTTCTAGCTTCTATGTACGTCTGTCTGTTTGAACTGGACTTATGTCGGTTAAACCTGCGGAATGCATGCTGCATTTGGGCAATGGCAGTTGTGCAAGTCGAAGTAAACCATTGAGGAGAGTGGGGCTTTCTATAGAATTTCCGCATGGGAACATGCGCTTCGATTGCAGTTTTAAACCATTCAGTGGTCTCGGTTGCACACTGTTCAGCAGGAAGAGAAAAATATTTCCCCATGGGGCGTCTCTGATAAGATCTCTGATGGCTTCCCAGTCAGCCTTTTTATAATATCTCGTTGGGGTGAGCACTGGCTCTTAAGTTTTGGGTCTAGAGTTTAGGGCGATTTCAACTATTATCACCGCATGATCAGCGTTCCCAAGTGGGCTGTCGGCTTTCGTTACACAGTCATCAGGAACTGTGGTCCAAAACAGATCTAATAGTGATGCGTGTTGTTCTGCCTGATCAGGGAAGCGGGTTGGATAAGTAACAATTTTCGATAGGGAGTGAGATACAGAGAAGCTATGAGTTGCGCTGCCTGCTGCATCTGTGTAAGTAATTTTAATAAATTGAGGAGGAAAAAGATAGTCCGCAGCAACAAATTCGCTTAAAACTACCAACTTCTCCTAGAACCACGTTTTTGAACAATCGTGTTGCTAATGCCTGCTCTTATGCTGGACAAACAAAAACTTCAGTCCTCTTAGCCAGCTGCCCAGCTCTTAACCATTCATTTTCTTCCTAGCCTGTTTTTTTCTTTTGATGCAGCTTTTCTACGCTACTTCGAATGTAAAATATAACAAACATTGTTAAAACTTTCCTTGTTTTGATATCCATGACACGCAAATCCTTGTCAGACCATTCTTAAATCCCTACAATGTTCGACTTTGCAATTAGCTTCACTCTTCTAATATACACCTTACTGACTTTCTCACTCATTTCTCTGTTCATGGATCCTAGACGCTCCAACAGTCCCAAATACTTATACCGTGTATCTTCTATTTCTTTATGATTTCTCCATTTTGCAGCAGTATTCCATTCGAATGAACGATTACTCCTATTATCACCAGCGCCGCGCATTTTCTAATCCCAACCTCCATCCGAATGTCTTCTGAGTATGTCCCAAGTTCTACCAGTCTTTCCATTTCCTATTTATTTCTACCGACTATTTTCAAATTATCCATAAACAGTAGATGGTTGAAGCGTCTGTCACCAGATCCAAAGTTATACCCCATTTTGTCTCTCTTCAAGAGGATGCTCAGTCGCATCATTATCAATAAGAAGTGGCGATAATGAATCTCGCTGAACTATTCAACGTTTAATGCAAACCTGTCCCGTCTCATCTCTGTTTGCTGTCAGCACCGTTTTCCCTTGAGCCATATTTGTCTCCAAAAGCCCTACCACATTCTCAGCAACGTTCATCATCAATAGTGTTTCACGTATCCATGAATGAGGAACCATGCCATAAGTCATTATGTAAACGATCCATGCTACACTCAAATTGATCTTCTTCTTCTTTGCATCCTGCATTAATGCTTTATCAATTAATAGTTGCTCTTTAGTACCTCTCGAACCTTTAAGACACCCCTTATGTTTGTCAAGAAAAACACCAGTACTCTCAAGATGTTCATAAATTTTCTCCGCAAATATTCCAGTCAACAGTTTCCACAATATTGACAGACATGTAATTGGTCTATAATTATCGGCATCTGTTCCTTTTGCTGGATCTTTCCTAATAGTGTTGTTCTTCCCTTCACAAGCCAATCAGGGGCATCACCCGACTCTCCTACCCTTTGCAGGGTAGCAACTATAGGTGGATAAAGGCATTAAAACTGTTTAAACCAGAATTCCATCACTCCATCTGGACCATCTGCCTTCCAATTTGTCATCCTTCGTATGCAAGCGTTAACGTCATCGATGCTTAACTCAACGTTCTTCATCTGCTGCATTCCTGATAGCCTTTCTCTCACCTTTCCCAACGAGCTAGCCTTCTCATTATATTGCCCTCCGACAGACCACATCCCACTCCAGATATTCCACGTAGACGTAAACAAATTCAGTCTGTAAATGCTTGCGATCGTTCCTTTTTATTTATATTAGTGTTTTTTTTTGTTTTTTCTCTAATCAATTAAGTTTCGATTAAAACAATCTTCCCAGATTACCGATACTCTAGCCATTTACCGTTGAATTCTTGATGGCAATTTACCCTCACACAAATTTTTGTAGCAATAACCCCCAAAGTTTCAATACTTTGAAGTTTCGTAAGTCCTTTCCTTCCTCGATTCTTGAATCGTCTTTGGTATTTTGTGTGCTGATCGCCTCATTTTGAAAGAATAGAGTTCTTAAGACTGTCCACAGTTTCAGTTTAATTAGGTTCATGTGATGTCAATTGTTTTGTTTTCTTTGCACTTACAATGTTGCTTATTAGTTTCGGATATCTGTGTTTTCTTTAAGATTTCAGCAGTTTTCTATATTTCCGTCAGCCGTAGGTCTACTCTTTTCGTTGGTTCGATTTACTTATAGTCTATTTTTTCTAGTTTTTTTATAATGTTGTAAAAACATTAACAATAGACAATAGTGACACACCTCCAAACATTCTACGGTCTGCTCTTAAGGACATCCCAATTACAATAAATGATACATAGCTTACACAAGTCCCCACTTCAATAGACAAGTCCAAAATCATACCCTTCTGAAAAATCAGGCTCTACTTTTATATCCAACAGAAAACGTTTTTTTTTCTTATTATTCAATTTTCACCCAAAAAAGGCACAGTTCCACTTTGAAGCAGGGGGCTACTATCAGGGACTTAATTAGCGGGGTCATTATGAAGGGAGATGTTTATTAACATTACACTTGAACTTCTGCATATCAGTGCAGTTGGGAAAGCAGAATCCCGGAAGGGAGTTCCAAAGACCCGCAGTTTTGGGGAAGAAACTATTGTAGTAAAAGGCTTTCTTGCACTTAGGGATTTTTACTGTAAAGGGATGAGACTTAGTAGCTTGTCGGGTTTGTCGGGGGTAGTAACGTCGGGGAGGTACAAGTGTTTGCAGTTCGTCAGAGCATTCACCATTAACGTATTTGTAGAACAGGCAGAGGGATGCAACGTCTCGTTGATGGGACAGAGGCTGAAGCCTAGATGACAGTTCATGACCTATCAGGTTGGCGACTCTCTTTTGAACCCTGTTCAGGAGTGAGAGACAAGCAGCAGATGCACCAGCCCAGATGTGACAACAGTACACCATACATGGGTGAATGGTGGCCTTATAGAGGTATAGGATACTGTCAGGCGTAAGTAGTTTTCTAGCACGGTAGAGGGAGCCAACCTTCGTTGCAGCAGCCTTGGCAATGCTCTCAATGTATCTATTCCAGTTCATATTCCCTGTAAACGTTAGGCCGAGGAGTTTAAAAGAAGTACTTTCAGGCAATGTGTTCTTGGCCATTGCTACTGGTGGTAGAGAAGGTTTCTTGTAGTTATTGAAGGAAACAAGCTTAGTCTTAGCAGCATTGAATGTGACCATCCATTTTTGTACCCATTAAAAACGGCAATTTTTCTTTTGTTTTTACGCCTGTCTGCACGAGATCTTACAGCCCACTGAAAGAACAGGTTTGTCAAAATTAAATAATTTGATAACATTCAGGATTGTTTATATTATTTTCATACGTAATTTCATGTTTCTGTTAATATACTACCTTCCATGGATAATTTTACCGTCGATAAAATCTACAGTTTGCAAGTTTATTCGTTTGTTGTAAACAATTATGTTTCCTTCCTATGTTTAGTCTATTTGCGTTTAGTTCCATGTTCCATATGTGTTTTTGTGTTCTGTCTCCGATGTGTGACTTTTTTTGATTTGTTAGCATATTTGAAGTTACCGTTTTCAGAGTTACACGTTTACTGCTTTTCTTCCGTATCCAGTGTTGTAAAATTTTTGGGATAGTGCACTTCATCAACTTATGTAGTTTACAGTTTCGTCTCTTTGTTCACTAAGAGGATATTTACTATGTTCTTGCGTTTTTTATACTAGCTTAAATACAGAAAGTTCTAATCGAATTGCTAGGGCAAACGTCAGTAGCGATTCTATTTGCGTCTTTAAGTGTACTTTTTCCTAACCATGTTCATGTGGTTTTGGCATTATCACGAATCCTCCTAATAGCGTTGCATGTCTTGCATTTTTACCCTCGTTTCGCTGTTTCTTTTCTTGTACTGTTTGAAAATGTTTCTTTCTGCAGTAATTATTCTGACGATGTTAGAGTTTATGTATTTTTTGTTTGTCTTCGGTAATTAACATCTTGTTTCACCTTTGTTACTTTTCACTTAGAGTTTGTCAGATTGCCCAGGTTTTTATTCCATTACTTCGATTTCTGCTGTATATTTTGATTTATCAGAGTTGATTTATTCTCCTTATATATTATTTAGGGATCTTATTTTTAATTTCTGTAAAATTAGTTTGATCTGCATCTACAACTATCAATTATTTGTAAGTATTATGCAAAGCAAGCGCGCTCACCTTCTCTTGCGTCGGAGGTTCCCTCCATTCTGGTGTCTCTATCTTTAGCAGCAAACAGTTATATTCCTAATTTCCGTTATAATGCTCATACTGAATATTATTGCCGTATTATCAGCTTTCCCTGATTCATATTGATTTATACAAGAAGTGTTATTTATTTATTTATTTATCTAGTTAGGTAGTAATTATTATTATTATTATTATTATTATTATTATTATTATTATTATTATTATTATATTTACCTTGGTATTATCTCCTTTTGAGAAAAGTTAAGATTCAAATATTTATGTATAATATGTATAGTTGTTTATTTCAACCCTATTCCGGCCGCGGTAAACGTATTTACAATGCCTTCACATGGGACAAAGTTAGACAACAGGGGCGTTTTTTGATGTGAAGAAAAGGAACAAAAAATAAAAATTGCCTCTGTCGTAAAGGAGTTTTCCTCCATAACAGAGAACAAGTAATTAAAGAGTACGAGAGGCGTTCAATAAGTAATGCCCCTGACCCACTTCCCTCGCAGTAGAACAACGAAACATGGCACAGTTATTAGTCTTTCTTTACATAGGAAACGCCCAGTTGAAAGTCAGAGGGTGCAAGGTCAGGAGAGTAGTGCTTCTGATCTGGCAACATGCGTGTTGTGAACCGGAGTGTTGTCCTGCAGGAGGAGAGTACCTTTGCTGATCTTGCCCCACCGCCTCTTGATTTTGATAGCTTCCCTTAATTTCCACAAAAGTCAAGCATAATAGGCTTCTGTAATTGTGGTACCCTTTGCCAGGAAATCTGTCATCACTACTCCGTCCTGGTCCCAGAAGACTGTGAGCATGACCTTGTCAGCGGAGGGCTGCACCCTTGCTTCTTTGGAGGTGGTGAGTCCAAGTGCTTCTTTGGAGGTGGTGAGTCCAAGTGCTTTTGCATTGACTGGGCTTTGGTCTCTGGATCATAGTGATGGACCCAGGTTTCATCCTGTGTAATCAGTCTTTTGAAAAACATTGACTCATCTTCTTGGCGCATCTTCAAATTCATCCTCGAGTACTCGACGCGTTCTCGCGTCTGGAATGGTGTGAGCAACCTTAGAATCCATCTGGCAGACACCTTATGCATATGCAAATGATCATGAATTATAGTTTCCACATTCCCTGTACTACTCTTGGCAGCTTGGGCTATTTGGCGAATAGTAATGAGCCGATCTTCCAAAATAGCAGCCTCAACTTGACGGACAGATTCCTCGTCAATGGCAGAAGGCGGGGGCGACCATGTTTGAATTCACGATGCCAACGTTTTACAAGGTCATATGATGCGGCATTATCACCATAAGTGTCTTTCATTTCATCAAAAGTCTCCTGTGGTGTGCGTCCATTCAAATACAAAAAACTGAGTCACTCCTCGACATTCAACAGGCTCCATTTCACACCTGACTCAGTAAAACAGAACCCCCAATTAGTCCGGAGCCGTAATTTGCCACATAATCCGTAGAGCTATAAATCATTTCACATGCAAAATTTCAGCTGGATCAGACAACTGGAAGTGGGTCAGATGCATTAGTTATTTCACGCCCCTCGTAGTATCTGAAGAACAGATACTGCAATTTGATCTTTTACGAAAGCCTGAAGAGGGCTCTAGTTACTAAACACTAGAAGACTGAAACATGCTCATGACTGTGTAGCAACAAATTACTGCTTATGAAAGGACAAATTGAATATATATATATATATAGTCATCCACATACATTACTGTTTCGCTGTTTCACAGCTCATCAGTGCGGCTAGACAGGCAACTACCTCAAGCCAGGATTGAAACCCGACCGTTTATACGGCAGTCAAGGCTCCTAACCATTACGCTATTGGCGGCTGCTTGAACGAGTAGTGAGTTTAACGATGTTTTGATATCGTCCGAAATACCTCCGCTCGATTTGTTTACACAAAGAGCGTCGCTTATATGCTAATGGTAATTCGTTTTTCACTTCTCAATATGCTCAACTCAAGGTGAGGAGCACTATATATATATATGCATATGTGTGTATATATATATATCTACATATCTATATATATATGCATATATCTGCATGTATGTATATATATATGTGTATATATATTTATTTATTTCTCTCTCTCTATATATATAAAATATAATATATATTATATACGGCATATATATATATATATATATATATATATATATTTCTCTCTTTCTCTCTCTCTCTATATATATATAAAATATAATATATATATATTATATACGGCATATATATACATATATATATCTATATATATCCAGCATAATCACGTGGGCACACCGGTTCCTGTCAGATCACCGAAGTTAAGCAACGTTGAGCCTTGTCATTACTTAAATGGGTGACCAAGTTAGGAAGTGCAGGTACTGTATGGAGGAGGATATAGACACCTCCCTGCAAAAAGTTGAAAACACCTAACGTCGTCATCTCCCCTAACGGGGATATACATGCGACTGTGAACCGTTTGTGAAGTTCATGAAAGCCGGTTAAACCCTGAATAGGGTTGGTACTTACTGCACACACACACACACACACACACACACACACATATATTACTGCACACACACATGCACACACACACACACACACATATATATATATATATATATATATATATATATATATATATATATATATGTTCGACCAGATAGACCTAATGTTGTTTGGGATTTAATTAGGGGGAACGAATGTGCCACACTTCTAATATTTTTTTTTCAGATAATTGGTTTAATTTGCTTTTAAGTTGCAAAAGTTATTATGGTCCAATTGTGCTCTAAATGAAAAACATTCATGTCGAATGCTCCCATACATTACCAAAGAATCTATAAATTTAATGCGCAGGGGCATCTGCATTTGCAGAACTTAAACTTCTCAAATTTGTTTGGTGTGATAAGTTTGTGGTGATTACGTAAAATCGGACTGTTCATTTTTAATTAAAATTTGGTTTATGGATGTTTGATATATATCGAAAATACTCCGATATAACAGATATCTTAGAACCCTCTCCACACATGAAGTAGATTGCTGTGAAATTTAAAACATCGACTTAGCTATTTGGAAGTCCATAGCCAACGAACCCTCACACACATACACATACAGGCATAAATGAACACACGTAGACAAGGTGCTTTATATATATATATAAATCGTGGGAAATGCGAATGCTGGAAACATTGCATATCAGATAACTAACGTTTGCTAGAAATAGAAAGGTCGTGTGACCGGCAGTCGGGGTCTTTGAATGCCAGGAAATGGTGCGGACATCTATGAACAGTCTGCCTTCAGTTGTAAGTTCTTGGCTGTGAAATATCTGTCAGTAAGTTCATAAAAATGGTCTTTCCTCCAGTAGACTATCAAAAAAGGGAAAGTAAATGTGGGGGAAGACGTAGTGGTAGTAGCAGCATCATAGGAAAGGGGGTTACCTTTTCAGTACAAAGTTTACTACTTGGAATTAAAACATTACGTTGCTTAGATGAGATAAAAAAGCATATTAAAAGTCGAAAAATCTAAACACCATTTTATGTATATTAGTCTTCTTGGTTAGATTAAACTAGACTACTTGATATCATAGTCTTAGCTGTCTATGTATTATCTCCGTCTGATCATTGTTGCCATAAGTTGGTTTGGTGGGGAGAAAAGAAAAAGAATGAAAGATGAGGCAGAATATTAACCAGACAACGACTCGAAGTATGTGAGGAGTATTAGGGTCTTTGGAAGCATTTATGTACCTTAAATTACGCAAAGTTTGATACTAGCCAAAAATCATTGGGGAACGGCTGTTGAGTTAAGGTAAAATCATTTGCAATCTTTTATCATAGAGAGTACTTGAAATTTTGTTCGACTTATCACTCAGTGCACAGCGAATATCACCAGTTATGAGCGTTGAGTTATTATTCTAATCTCTACCAAATAAAATATCACGTTTGCAACAAGAATAAGTGTGTGTGTGTGTGTTTTAATAACTAATTACTTAAGCTACTACATATGGACGTAAAATACACTGATATAATTACCGAGAAGAGGTATACTTTGAATTAATATACATTTTGAAGCAAAGCTAATTTGCACTCGTTTTCAGACTTGAACCAACTTAAGTAACTGCATGCTAATTTTCTTTTTAGAGTTTTTGTGCAATAAAAGACACCTGGAATCAAACCGAATATCCTACTACTGCGTTTTAGATTTTGTAGTTCAGTTTCTGCTGGTGTACTATTTGTTGCTTATAGATAGGCACCGCCAAAACTGGGGGGGGGGCAGGTCAGTACTTTTTGACGGACCGTCTTTTTAAAAATCTACCAAAAATCAGGTAATTATCCGATCAATACGAAATTTTCAGCGATTATTAGGAGAAGAATGAACTTTATAACAGTGTACTTATTTTTCATAAACGATATTTATATATATATTTTTTTGCTTACAAAACCCCCCCTTGTTTTGAAGTGGGAACAAATATGCTTAAAATAATCATCTGAAACTGAAAAAAACATATTGTGTTGTTGTAAGGGACAGAATTATAGATTAAAAAAAAAAATGTTTGCATACCTTATTTTGACGTCTGAATATCAGAACTTCGATTGTGTTTAATTATCCCGCTTTTGAGTTTTGAAGTGTGAAATTCGGTGAATATGTTAAGTAAAATAATTAATTTAAGTTAAGCAAAACAAAAAAAAAAAATTTGTATATTTATACGAAAAAAGCCATTTTAAAATTTTTGATAAATAAATTAACAATTTTTTTTAGCGAGCCGAATAATGAATGACCATTATTAAACAGAGCATGCTTTGAATAATCGATACAAAAAAAAATTCGATAAATATTGTGCCCTTTGTGTTAAAAATAGCATCATTTTTTTCGATCTCGTTTGAAAACGTTTGCCGCCTTTCGACTACGGTGGACCAAACGCGCTGAAATATTTTTTTTATTCTGCTTTAAATTGCCCCCTCCCCCCATTTTGGGGAGCCTGGCCCCCACACACATACACATTAAAAACCAAACTCATACAAATGGTCACCCATCTGGTACTGGCCAGCCTCAGCTTAATAATACATTGAAATTTTCTTCACTGAAAAATAAGTTTTTTTGGCCTGTTTGGTCTTCCATAGTTTTCGTCTCATCGAAAGAAAACGTAAACAGAGTCGATCTGAACTCTACGGCGACGCGAAATATCTGGTTACCTATATGAATAAGTGGAATTATTTGAAATTCAGGTACTTATATTATAATATTTTTGCATATTCTCTTAGAAAATCATCCTAAATCTTAGTTAGACAATAAATGAATAAATAAATTATTTCAAAACCCCTTTTTTTTAAATATTTAAGTACGTTTTTTGTGCAAGACAAAAAATAACAATTGTTAACTTTTTGAGAAAATTTAACATTTAAAATTGAATTACAAATAGTAGAAAAAGTTTTACATTATTCTGTTTTCTATGTGATAAAATTCAGGGTTTTATCTTTCTGGAAAAAAAAAGTTACTCAGAAATAATGGATTTTAATAAATGTAATTTAGTTTTAAAAAACAACAACAACTTGATTTTGCGGCCATTTTTGGCGGTGCCTACTTATAGAGTTTTAAAAATATTTACTCTGATATTTAAATAATAATAAAATGTTTCGTTGGAAACGCGAGTGTGTATTGACAAATATTGTAAGCCTTAAAATTCGGAGCGATAATATAATATTTCAAATACAAACTATGTTATAAATATTTCTGTATAAACAATATACAAACATATATATACATATATATATATATATATATATATATATGAATATATATATGGATATATATATATATATATATATATATATATATATATATATATATATATACAAAATATCTGCTTTATATTACAATGCTAATCAGTGAGTGTATTTTAATGCACGAATATATTTCGTGGGAATCCATAAAATGTTATTAATTAGATAAATAATAATGCAAGAATTTTGGTTATTTCTCTCTAATATACACAGAAGAATAAACATTGATGTAAGGTTAATTGAGCATTCGAATATACAAAAAAATAAAAATAAAAGCAATATCTTATGTAGTTAGGCTAAAAAACTTGCACAGGATGCGATATTTGATAACATATTTATTCGAAATAAAGTAAGAATCGTAAATTCCAAATATTTCATTATGTAGTTTGATAATTGCTCTGACAATATATTATTTAAGAAAACGAAGCCAACAAAGTCAGCAAATAGACCTTAAATTGCTTAAAGTCAGTCCATTTCAAGCAGTTACATAAAAGCTCGAATGGACATTTGCCGAAAATATAAAGTTTTATATTTTCAGAAGTTTCAACTGAGACTACAAATAAATATAAATTCACATTTAAGCAAGGAATAGTAAAACAACATTTTTGATTCCACCCCCTCGAACTGCACACTCCCTTCAATTGTTATAAAATCTATAATATATAGCTGAAAGAGCATCTAAAATGTACAATTCTTCCTCTTGAAAATCCAATTAATATTGTGGCATATTTAAAGTACTTCTTACACACGAATGTTATTATATATTCATGTTGGGAAGATCTATCAAGCAATACACCATTCCGTTCTATACTAGAAACAGTTTGATTGAATACACCTCAGACACAATGTAGCCAATGGGTGTGTAAACTTACAGTTGGGGTAAGAAAAACAATATACATTTTGAAGCCAGTGATATCTCTATTCGACTATTTTAGTAGCTGCGTGTGTGTTCCTAATCATAGGTATTTCCATGTTTATTCCTGGCTCCTGTTTTTAAAGCAGAACTTTGATTCTATTACCCGTCTTTAGTAGGTCCTTATGAAACACACGTTAAAGTCAAAACTAACGTAAACAATAACTTTCGAAGAGCCACTTCCTTGAGAACGAGAATCAGTTCAATCTATGTGTGTGGATTGTATTAAGGACGTTTTAACTTCTACATTTGTGCATTTTACGAATTACACATATGTCGTGTTTAGTTTTTATGACATCCGTTGTGGCCGGCAATCGTTCCTGTGTTTAAATAAGATGTCTTCCGTTTCACGCGTTTACCTTGAGATTTCTATTTTACAGTTTCTATTCGCTTTCATCACTTTTTCAGTCTAAAAATAGATGCATTCTTTTAATTCTTCATAGGTTGCGTATATTTATACGTAGCAGATGATCGACTTAAAATTAAGTAGGGCAATGCATGCTGAGAGCATGAATGTTCAGTTATTTAATAAATCACACATATAGGTTAATCTATATAAAAATACCTTATGGCAATGCCAGGTTTGTGATGCAGCATCGACCACTTCTTCGTTTTGAATAAGCGAGTGTCCGATCATTCCAGATGAATTGTAAAAAGAATTTTAAATGCATCTAGTTTCGCTGCTGTTTTGAAAATTAAATGAAATACAGTTTTTGCCTTCTCCTATAATCTTACTGTGGATCCTTTTCAATAATATGGCGTCGTCTTCCTTTAATATAGCGTGAAATATGTTTTAATTATGATATTATATGCTATATATAGACCGCATACCTGCATATACTCCTAAACCCAATAAAAGGGACTATTTACATAAGCATGTTTAAGTGTGGAAAAGTTGGTATAAAATATTATGTGGGTTTCAGTTCAATGTGAAAGTCCGTAAAATGGGAGCTTTTTTCAGTGTATTAACAATAAATAACAAAGGAGGAAATCATGAAAAACATTCCGTGCATACTGCTAGATTAAATAATAATACTCGAGTGTATGCACATATGTCATCACCTTTAAAACACATGAAACTATAAGAGTGTCTGTAGATGAAAAATTAAGATACGTTATATTCTGATCTAAGATCTTATATTATATATTTAAAATCATTATTTATTTCATGTAGTTTATAAATATGCTTACTTTTCTAATTTGATTATGTTTTTTTATATATATATATACACTATTATTTAATTACACTTATTAATGCATACACACACACACGCATATATATATATATATATAAAGATAGTTAGATGGATAGATATAGATAGATAGATAGATAGATATGTGTGTGCGTACTTTATTATTTTTTAATTTTGTTTTCTACTTATTTAATTGTGCGAAATGTAAATTAATAAATATTGTTGTGATTTATATATAAATATATATATATATATATATATATATATATATATATATATACGAAGGACATGCAATAAGTAATGCTCCTGGCCCATTTCCCATGATAATAGACCAACGAAACTTGGCACAGTTATTAGACTTTTCTCTACATAGGAACCGCCCAGAGTTATGCATTTCTCCCATCGTTTGATGCAGCTCTTTTTTTTTATAGAACAGCCCAGGTTGGTCCTCCAACCATCACGTGTCTTCAAAAATCAAGGTTGCATCATCTGGGAAACGCTTTCCTTTCAGAAACAAATTCATGGCGTGGAAGAGGTGAAAGTCATAGGGTGCAAGGCCAGGAAAGTTATCAAGTGTGGAAATATTAAGCATATAATAAATATTTCTGTATAAATATATAAACAAAAAATAAAATAAAAACAATATCTTATGTAGTTAGGCTAAAAAACGTGCACAGGATGCGATATTTGATAACATATCTATTCGAAATAAAGTAAGAATCGTAAATTTCAAATATTTCATTATGTAGTTTGATAATTGCTCTGACAATATATTATTCAAGAAAACGAAGCCAACAAAGTCAACGAATAGACCTTAAATTGCTTAAAATCAGTCGCTTTCAAGCAGTTGCATAAAATCTTGAATGGACATTTGCCGAAAATACACATTTTTATATTTCAGAAGTTTTAACTGAGACTACAATAAATATAAATTCACCTTTAAGCATGGAATAGTAAAAACGCATTTTTGATTTCCGCCCCTCAAACGTTTATATTCGAACACACATACATACAACAGTCATATAACAGTTAAACTGATGTAATCAACAATCAACATTTGAAATATTCTAACTATTTATCCTATAGTATTTCGATGTCTTCCAGATGGGGAAGGATTTCATAACCCCACGCCCGAGCTTCTGCTCAAGTGACATGGTGTTGTTGACCGGAGCGTTGTCCTGCCGATCTTGCCCCACCTCTTGATTTTGATAGCCTCCCTTAATTTCCTAAAAAGTGAAGCATAACAGGCTCCTGTAATTGTGGTACCCTTTGCCAGAAAATGTGCCATCACTACTCCGTCCTGGTCCCAGAAGACAGTAAGCATTACCTTGCCAGCGGAGGGCTGGACCCTTACCTTCTTGGAGGTGGTGAGTCCAAGTGCTTCCATTGCATTGACTGGGCTGTTGGCTCTGGATCATAGTGATGGACCCAGGTTTTATCCTTTGTAATCAGTCTTTTGAAAAAACATTGACTCATCTTCTATGCACATCTCCGAATTCATCCTCGAGCACTTGACGCGTTCTCGCTTCAGGAATGGTGTGAGCAACTGCTTTTTGGCCTAGTTTTAACTGAAACAAGAAGTCGTGCGGGTTTGAATTGTGTCCATGCTGATGAAAAGCCTGCAAAAAATGACTAATGGGACTAGGAACGGTAACAAGTAACACGATTCGATAGAACGAAAAAAGCGATTTAACATGATATATATATATATATATATATATATATATATATATATATATATATATATATATCAATAAATGTATTCGAATAGTGTATATAAATGTAACATATGTGAGACATCGACATAGTATTGAAAGCCGCAGTATTGGCGGTGAAGTATTAGAGGTGGATATGAATTATAAACTTTATCGACATTCAATCGCGGTAAATTTCGTAAATCGACTTTACACTCGTAATTAATCAACAAAAGGGAGGTGCCCATTATTATATTGAATTCTTGCATTTGTATCAATCTTCATTATAAATAATTATAACTCTTTTGATTTGGGCCTTTTATACGTGTTTTATGTAATCATATCCACACATACAAAGAATTAGCATGGTGAATATAATTGTTTCATTAAGACCTATCAAGATGATATTAAAACTTAAGTTACTTAAAAAACAACTGAAGAAAGGAAAGAAAATGATAATATAAATACATTTGATCCATACAAAAATCAATAAATGAATTATGATAATACAAAATCTGTTACCCATGCATTTAAAAAATAAGAAATCCTCCTCAGAAAATAAATATTAGTAAAAAAACACGCCCGCTTAATTTAAGGAATGTATGGTAACCTCTTTACACTTTCAATGATAGCGTTATCAGTGTATATAGTATTAATTACTACGTTATAATTTTTTATCTCTTTCTTGTTAAAAAACAACTATCATTTTTAATACGATGATTCACTCTGGGATTGCTCATAGTTAGACTACATATTTATTTGGCTTCGTAGTGTTCTATTACAATAATTATTTTACTGACTGGATAATTATTTAGGTGTTTCATTTTTATCCGCCTTATATTTTTAAAAATGTTTACTTTTTAGGTATTTTAAAGTATATCCTAATAAGTAATGCATTCTATACAACTGTTTATCATCAAATAAAAATTGTTTAAGTTTAAAAATTTATAAGCAAGTATTTTAGCTATAATAATACTTTACTTTTGAATATTTAATTACCATAAGACCTATGAATCAATAAATTTTGTAGGTTATTCATTTTTTTCATCATCATTGTTTTCATACTTCTTTCTCCCACTCTTAAAAAATATATATGAAATAAAGTGATTCCGACGTCGTGAACTGATTAAGACATTTCGTATTCTCCCTACCACTCTTAATGCATCAAATAAGGCAATATTGTGATCGTAAACTGCTTTAACCATTTTCGCCATTGACTCCATAGCCTCTGAAAAATATATATGGAACGAGTACATCTTTCGTTAAGAATTTCAATTTCGGATAAACAACACCAATAGAGTTAGCTATAATTTTTTGTTAAGAAAATGACAGAAATAGCAGTAAGTGTCAAATATCAGTTTATCTCATATTCTAATCAGGAGTTATTATTTAAAACACAAAGAATTGTAAACAAAATGATTGTTTGACCAAAAAATAATCCCTTGATCAAAAATCGTTAATATTTGTGTTTATTGAGATGACAAGTATAGAAAGTATTTACAGAAAAGCCTGCAGAGGAAAATATAATATAGATGATATGTTCTAATAAATTGTTCGTATAAGTTGCTAGCTGAAAGACGAAAAAGTATAGGAACATTTTGTCCTATTAATACGTAAAATATTGATTTTTGCCATTAGACATCCGATTGCTCTCTCTCTCTCTCTCTCTCTATCTCCCCTTTTCTCTCTGTAAAAGAAATGGGGTGATGTTTGTAATCACAAATTCCATCGTGGTGTCGTCCGCTGCTGCTTCGCCTTTTTTACAACTCACAGGAAATTTATAGCCTTACTACTACAACTACGACTACTACTACTTCAATCAAGTAGTATAAACACTGTATGAAAACGATGATTGGTGTGTACTGCTTCCAAGACTGATTTCTGTTTTCAGCCTATAATTAATATTCTCTGGCACTTTCTCCACATTATCATGTTTTATTTTTACAGGAATAGAACGTGTCTACACAAGAACTTGTGTGTAATTTTAAGAACCTATTCTAATAACTTCCTACCAGAAAGGTGGAAATCTATAAGAAAAACAATGTATATGTATATTAAATATCTGTAAAAGTCTGAGGAGGCTACACGACGGCCAAAAAAACGGCCGCGTAGCGGAAACAATAATGTAACTAAACAGAAAAATACGGTAATAAAAATAGAATATATATATATATATATATATATATATATATATATATATATATATATATATAAATGTTTAGAGGTACAGAATTTGTATCTAGTTTTAAATAAAATACTAGGCGGAAGTTTCTCGAGAGCTCTTGAGAAACTTCCGCCTAGTATTTTATTTAAAACTATACAGATATATATATATATATATATATATATATATATATATATATATATATATATATATATGGAATACGATATTTTCGTTACGCACATAAAAACATTCTCCCAACGATTTTCAGATGCCGCTTGTCGAACTAGCCAATCTTTATGTCGAACTGGGAAATCATTACGGAATAAGGAACTAACCGTTTATTTAATCCAAATAATTATTGTTCAGGTAAACATGGCCAAGTGTAAATTGTAATTAATTATTTTTACCTTTTAGTGTCCTCATACTTATGACGGAACTTTTAAACTCACTCAAAAACTTTGACTTAGAAATAAGTACTCAGCACAGTTCTACAACAATATTAGCAAGCGATTGTCTATTGAAGTCCAAATTTGAGATTTGACGAATGCTGGTCGACTAAGCAGATTTAGCCATCACCTGTATTGGTGAAATTAGGCAATATTTTTAAATTCTAAACACAAGCATAGATGCTTGATCAGATCTTATAAAAAGTGTCAAAAAGTTAATAGTGTCCATAACTAAGTTAGTCTCTCTCTTGTTTCTTTGCATGGGGTGTATAATCATTCAGATAATATTTTAAGAATATTATCAAAATAATTCGTTTTAAAATTTGTAGATCTTCATTTTTTTCAAACATTCAGAGTATCGTATTATATTATAATTCATATTTATACTTTTTCAAATCTATATAATTAAAATAACCCCACTATTTGACTACAACTAAGACTTGCTGCACTTATATATTTCGAAGGCGTTATAAGTAGTATTATAGATGTGTATACATGCAAAATTAAAAATGACACAACTCCCGGTAAATATTAATAAACTTTTCAGAATTTACTTATATAGACCCTCACTGAGGAAAAACCGCCCTGCATCAATTAACTTTGACGAGAAAATAAAGAAAATAAAATACAAATATTAGAATAAAGAAGATTATGGGAAAAAAACAAATGCGCGCCAAGAAATTATTTCGATATAAACACATAGTTAATGCGCGCCAAGAAATTATTTCGATATAAACACATAGTTAATGCACGTAAGAAAAAAGCTACTCATACAATGCTATCAATGAAAACGACAGAAAGAGGCAGAAAGTGATGGAACAGGAAACGTATAAAACAGATTCAAAGAGAAAAGTTAATTTGTTTATAGAAATGTGGATATTGCATAGTTATATGAATAGATTTTCAAATGTGTTCTTTTGTAAGCGAATGAAATATAATATTTATGTATTTTGACAAAAAGTGTATTATTCGAATTATTCGGTGTACTTTCTCATATTATATGTTATACTTGCAAGCTATCAGTTGATGTGACAATCAGTTTTCTTCAATAACATGTTGTTATGCTCGGGAATATTTATGCCGAATTAAGAATACAGTAAGGAATTTCGCATAAAATCATTTTTAATCCCCATACTTTCGTAAGGCCAGTGAATATGAATGCTTAGATAGTCGGTAGGAAATGACAAAATTTGTCCACGTTGAATTTTAAGTCATACATTAGACTTGTTATACAGTTTAGAATTACGCTGTCAACCCGGTCATGGCTGACGAAACAATAGAATACCATATCTGTGTATTAAATAAAATTATTGCGTTCACTATACTAAGTTCGTCGTTTTTTTACTTGCAGATGCTATCAGTACATCGACCGAAACATTATGAAAATGTATCGAAGACAATATCCAAATTATCCAAAAGTGCCAACCTTCATAATAAATATGAGATACTCAAGAGTAATTACTAAATATATCTGCCCGGACACGCGTTGCTGTGGCTCAGTCTGGTTAACGCAAGTATTAGATTGATTTGTATCGCACAAACACACGCACAAACACAGACACACACACTCCGGCGCACATACGCATGTGCACACACATACGCACACACACCCATTTATAATAGTCAGAAATCGATAGTTTAAACGCGTCATACATTTGGAGACTTTGAAGTATTTAAACTGTCAATTTATTTTGTTTTAAAAATAATAATTTTGGCTATGTCTCCATGTGCCAGAAAACATTATTTATTAATACCATCTACGATTTATTGAAACAACAAAAAACTTAATTAGCATAAAAAAAATTAGTTAGTCATACTGTAGAAAAATATTTATTTAGCCTAAAAAGGAATTATTCGCATACAAACATGTGTCGATGTGTTGCAAAAAAGTATTATTTATGGAAACACAAAAGATTTTGCACGGTATCATTAGTGTATAAGAACAATTAACATCCACGATATATTAAATGTGCAATTAAGATATGTTTTGGCTTATGAAAATGTCTCGATGTGTCACAGAACATTATTTATTAATAACATATATGATTTATTTTAAGAAACACATTTATTTTGTGTAAAAAAACAGAATTTTAGGCAATCATACTGCAAAACCAAAAAAGATTTCAGAATAAAAAAATAATTTTGGAGCATATGAACGTGTGTTGATGTGTTGCCTAACATTATTTTTCAACAACATCTGTGATTTATATAAACAAAAATAGTAAGCACGATAGCATAAGTATATAAGAACAATTTTCGGTATAATTAATCTACAATTAAAAGATATTTTGCCTTATAAACATGTCTCGATACGTCGCAAAACATTTTATATTAAACACATCTACGATATCTGCGATTATTCCGGACGTGCAACCAAACGTAAAACGATGTTATGTATGTGTTTAACTTATGCAAGTGTATTCCAGTAATTAAGGGCAGCAGTATTTAAGTGATACCACTTAAATACTGCTGCCCTTAATAACTGGAATACACTTGAACAAGTTAAAAACATACATAAGTTAAAAACATACATGTATGAGCGGTTAATATGTATTTACTAGTTTTTTTTCTGTTAACAATAGCGTCTTCTGTACAGAGTGACGTCATTTTGGAGAAGTTTTGAAATGTTCGATTCTATAGATACCATATTCATTAGAGCGACGCCATATAGAGAATTTTCGAAGTGTTTGTTGACGTAGACAATATATATATATATATATATATATATATATTTCTAGAATATAAGACTTTACCAATCAGATTGGACGGATTATGGCTAGGAAGAGGTTATTATTTATGAGTCAGAAAAATGGAAAGTCAGTGGTATGTCTCTGTGTTTATGATCAATTTACGAACCGTGAAACCTCTTATCTGCAAAAGTGCAAAATTACTTTTAGTGATGACGGGAGGCGATCGCATCACTTAATATTTAGAGTGGAAATAGAAATTACTTCCCTAAAAAAGGGTTGCGATTCTAATGGTGTTGCTCCTTAATGAAATGTAGGATTTTATTATAACGGTTGACTGTGTCTAAAATTGCGTTCTAAATTTACATAATATAGTGGCTAATAATCATATACATAATAAATTTGTATGTGGTATCTGTTGTCGAAAACCTTGGGTAATTTGATCCAGAGGGTAATTTCTGCAATCAAAATATCATATATAGATAATTAACAAACTTAGCGTGTATTTGATTGTTTTATTCGTTTAGTATTTATCGAATGCTGAATGCGCAGTTTCTAAGAAATTCTGTTTCTAAATCTAAAAATGCATTTAATTATAAAATAAAATGTATATAAATTAATTTTACTTTATTTGTCACAAGTAAGCTATTTTTTAGTAGTAATTAATAGTAAGTATTTTTTAATAGTTGTTCTTGTCAGTTCGCAATTTGAAAGGGATTTTAGAGGATTAAAACTTTTGGAGCGGCATAAATGTATTTATTTGACAGTTTTTAAATTCCATTTAATTAAAAGTGTTATGGCTTTAAAAACAACAGAAGATCGTAAACTTAGAAACTATGCTGTTATAATTAGAGACTAAAAACCAACAATGGCACACATAATTATAGTTTCATAAAGATCTATACCAATTGATTCATGAATGATCAAACAATACATGCGATTATTAATTTTCACTTGGAAAATCTTATTTAACATTATAATATACTAGTAAGACGAGAAAACTGTGCACAGAATATTACATACTTTGTTTTTAACTGTCTCAGAATCTCTCTGAAGTAGTATCTTATACAAATGGTTTTAATTAGCTACGGACACAATAAATGGGGCGAATAAGTTTTGTTTTTACAGTTTCTTTTTTAAGATCTACCTCAAATCAGGTAATATATAATCCTTTTAAATTTTTAATGATTATTAAGTGAAAATGAACTTTATAAAGGTGCAATTCTTCCATGATGGCAGGTTTAGTCATTCAGAACTGCTTTAAAGCTTTATCGCCTACTAATTTTTCGTCGAAATTTCAAACAATTATTACAGTTTATAGATCACCTTCTCGGTTATATTGTAAAAAAAAATTCAATTTTCGTTCAGTAAAACAAACATTTTGAGAAATTTATTGGTGTTAATAATCGTAAAAAAACATAAGGTGACCGACGTTTTTTGACTGATTTCCATAGCAACCACGTCGCCTCAGCGCGAAAAGAGATAGCAAATAAAACCGACAGAATGAAAGACTGATAGGGGATAATCGGGGGAATTTTATTGAAGCAGACGAGTGTCGTACATTGTTATTACATATGTGTGTGTTATGTTTATGGGACAAAAAAAGAAGACTTAAATTAAACAAAGAACAAGTGAATTTATTATGAGCCTGGATAGATCATGGATTACAATAGAAAAATGCGAGCATTAAAAGTAATATGGTTAAGCTTAAGCATAGAATATTAAAAGACTAGTTGTTAAAATTGGAAAAGAAATGGAAAAGCTATTGTAGTAAAAACTATATTAAATTTATAAATTAAAATATTGCAGCATTAAATTTGTTGAATTCAATTTAATATTATAAAATCAATTCTTAATGCTGAAATATTTAAAGTTATAAAGTAATTATATTTTTTACTAGAATATCTTGTTCTTTACTTTTAACAACTCGTCCTTTACTTTTCCATGCTAAAGCCTTACCATATTACTTTTAATGCTCGCGTTTTTCTATTCTAATATATATATATATATATATATATATATATATATATATATATATATATATATGTATATATATATATATATATATACTACCTACATGAACACACTTCTTCATTTCTGGGAACAATTGCCTTTAAAAATAAAAAGTTGGAACTGAACAAATACTTTTGTATGGGAGGATAAGATTGTAGAAAAAAATTGGGCTTAAAATGCTGACATTGTAAATCCGAAATATTATTTGGTTACTTTTTAATCTATTGTTTTTTGAAGTGTGAAATTCGTTTAATATTTTATTAATAATGTTTAACATTTCAGATTATCATAAAATTATACTTCATTGTTATTTCGAAAACACTACTATAATTATTTTGAAATAAATTAAATGTTTCCTTTCAGAAAACTTTATTTCCCCAATATATTAAAACGAAAATGATTTACAAATTGATGCAAAAGTGATTAGGGTAGATTTTAAAAAATACTACGATTGTTTTTGCAATTTGTTGTTTACATGAAATATCGTCATGTACGGTGATTTAAAGGAACTTTAAACAGTATTATATCCCGGCGGTTCCACATGTCACAATACAGAATTGCTCTTCTAAAACCGTTATTTTCCTCGATCTTCATATTTCACTATACACCAGCCTTCTACGATGTTGATGATGCAGAAGAGGTTGCTGTGGTGGAACTTGCAGTAGATTTTTTTTTAGATGACTTTACTTTGATGATAATTGATTGATATCCCAAGAAGTTACATTCCCATCGGAGTTACCAAAAATGCACCATTTAAGGGGCAAATAATTCTAATCAATGTTTTTGTCTACAGGATTTATGAAATAAAATATTGGGGAATATACAATATAATCTAGTTAATGTATAGTAAATGTGGTTCGCTGATTATTAATTAGAAAAAAAGGGAGGTGATATTAATTATGACATAAAAATAAAATACAATTGATGAAAATAAGATAATTTATACTAAATAAAATAAAAATATATATGGAAAAAAGTAACTGATATATTATAATAAGAGCTGAATAAACTGATATTAAATGTGAGAAATCTAATTCCAAAACTATCAAAAAATAAATCAGTTTTAACTGTGTTTTTTTCAAGGATTTATCCTTAAAGAAAGAATATTAATAGAAATTAGTGTAAAGAAAAAGACAAATCTAACAATAGAAAATATTATTGAAAGTATTTCACCATTAATTGCGTTTAGAATTAAAAACAAATTCGGTGCTTGCGTATTTTTGGTATCCTCTATTTTAAATAGTTTTCCAGTTTCAATTCAACTTTGGCGATATCGTTATTTTAGCAAATTGTATGGATGAAGCACATAATATTTATTAAGCACCCCCGGTTTTCAATGCCAAGAATGTCTTTCGAAATTATAACGTCAGTATTTAAGCGCGGTACCAAAAATACATAAGAAACAAAATTCGCCTACTTTAAAATTAATATTTGCCTGTATCGAAATTTAAAAAAGTCATGCAAATGGTTTAATAAGTATTTAGACCCGCATAGACTCCCATATTTTTAAAAGATATTTTCAATCACAAATGGCATCTGTGCTGACGAAATTATCTACTTGTAATAAAAAATGAAATTATTTTAAAGTATTTTAAGTTTAAGTACTTATATTATAATATTTTGCATATTATTATAGCAAATAAACTTTAATTTTTTTAAGCGTAAAACATTAATTTATTTGATTCAAAAACCTTGCAAAATATTTAAATTTTGTTTATGTCTTCAGCAAAAATAAGTATGAAAAATTGTTTAACTTTATATTTGGAGAAATCCTTAAAAATTATTTAAAAAATTATGATATTATTACACGTTTAATATAAAATTAAAGGTGTTATTTGTTCTGGAAAAATCAAAATTTGTTCTGAAAGAATGGATATTGTTAATTATTAAAATCAATTAATGTCCATTATTTCTGGACAACTTTTGATTTGTCCAGAGAAAATTAAAGAAGCAACTTTTTGCGGTCTAATGACAGTCACTAATTCAAATGTAATTAAATTCAGGTGTACGTATTTGAAGTGTTGAAGGGTTTATCTCCCTATATATCCGCTGAATATATGTGCACGTAGACATATGTCATACATAGTGTAACGTTAATGCTAGGGCAACTCTCCTGGTCTTCTCAGAAGAATGTTATGTGTATTATATAATAGATCATATTTTAAAAATTTTTTAAAGAGGTTTAGATTTCATATCTCTTTTAAGTAAGAAAGCCACATAGATTCTTGAACACTTTCATTGTTTTGTTTAGACAATTACAGTTTTACAAATATAATATATAGTCGAACTTGTATAAGGACCACGCCTTCACATCCGCTAAATTATTGAACTTAGAGATTTAAAAACACAATGTTTTCCCGGTTAATTTTACACGGTAATACGTTTTTAGATTGTATGTGGATTTTCTATTTCTTTTATTATACAGGAATAAACAAACATCACGCATACACACAGGTATTTTGCTTTCTATATATAGATTCTGTAAAGGGCGTTTCATAGAAAGCCAAAAAATGTGAGATTAAAAAATACTCACATTCACTCTGGGTATAAGAGATAGCATAATAGCAATTATAAGAATCTAACAATTTAAAATTTGCTTCAACTAACATTGGTCTTTCTTTGGTGAAGATACTGAAAATTAATGAAGCGGCTATTTTCCTACCTTACGTAAAATGAGGAATATCGGTAGTATAAGATCTAATATCAATAATGAATCTTGTATGGTTGCTATGTCACAGGCGTGAACTTGTAGAAAAAAAGGGTTCTTTTTATCCTTGGATTCTTTTTAGCACTCCATACCAGCCGCGTATAGGTCCCCAACGTTCAGTTCGACAGGGTGGGTCAGTGGTGTTTCTTTGCTGCTTTTTTTTTTCGGTATAGTTTATTTCGTCTGAATGGTCTTACAACCTCCACCGTCCCAGGATTTACTTTTTTCTTCGAAAGGAGATGTTTTATATCACACCGTATAAGGCATCTTACTTCTGAATCCCAACGGGTTTGCTCAGACATTTTTGCAAGGATAGTTCACTCCCTCTTGCGTGCTAAACCTTCCATCTTCGCCTTTCGATCAGACAAATTCCTCCCACGGTGGGAGAGATGAAGATAACTGTTTTTTTTTAAAACAGTGTTGACACGAGGTACCTTCTTCCAACTTGTAGGAAACATTTGGGTTACTCTATATATGTTGAGTGTTCAGACGTGTCCTTCACCTTTAAAAAAGTGCTGGGTAAAAGTTACTTATCTTTGTATTCTCAAATAAGTAAGGACAAAGAACGTAGTTTTATGTCGCCACTCAGTTCCGCTACGTGTTCATTTCATTTATTTAATTATGCAAACGCATTTACTTATTCATGCGGATACAACATCAGTTTCCTTTGATAAGCAGAAAGCGCAAACAGTTGTCTTTAATTGATGGAAGTTGTCTACAGGGTGTATATCATGTTGACAGCTTTATTCGTGCTTTCAGCTGTTGATTTTCTTTTTCTAATCAAGAGGTAGAATGGGCGTTTAATATAGACTCACTTTTTTAAGAAGTGTCACTAATGAAACTAAAAATAACATTCATAATTGTTTCTGCAGTCCAACTATGTTAGTAAGAAATAACTGTATATTTTCACGTGAGCTGTCCACCAAGTTTTATGCATAAATGTCCAGCATTCTTACGTTACGTGTGTATAATGAAACGCACACCAAAATACGACATGTTAGATTATGAATAACTCTTTTTTCGTCACTAACTGATTTAATCTTATGTTATACTTCAATTCCTGGGTACTCTGATAATTTTCTAGATAGATATTATCTTTTAGATAAACCATCAGGAAAAATATTGTATTTATAATTCCGAAGGGATCACAATATTGGTAAAATAATGTCGATACAGACGATTAAACGTAAATGAAAAAAAAGACTGAATTTTTAACAGTGAAATTTGGTGAACAAAAACCCCATCGAGTACATAATTGTATATAAACGATTTGAAACAATTATAATTTTTTATTTACTATTTTATGGCTGCCATTTAAGGGTCTCTGTCTGTTTTGCAAATTATTCAGTATTGTAGTGGAGTAGTTTTTCAATGATAAGGTCAAATATTTCGTACAAGGTATAGATATTTGTTTATATTTTTTTCACGTTTTCGTCAATGAAAACAATGCATTAAAATCCGCCGTTGTAAATTACTTTTTCTTGCAAACAGTAGCGTTTTTATGATATTTCACAAATACTTTTCCATGATATTTCTCAAATATTTTCACAAATATTTTTCTATGATATTTCACAAATATTTTCTATGATATTTCACAAATATTTTCTATGATATTTCACAAATATTTTTCTATGATATTTCACAAATATTTTTCTATGATATTTCACAAATATTTTTCTATGATATTTCACAAATATTTTTCTATGATATTTCACAAATATTTTCTATGATATTTCACAAATATTTTTCTATGATATTTCACAAATATTTTTCTATGATATTTCACAAATATTTTTCTATGATATTTCACAAATATTTTTCTATGATATTTCACAAATATTTTTCTATGATATTTCACAAATATTTTTCTATGATATTTCACAAATAATTTTTCGTACTTGCTACAAGGCGCCAGAAAATAGATATTGATATAAAGTGCCGTACTTTACCAATATTACTCAAGCAGCGGATATAACCTATTATTTGAAATCATAATAATGTCCAATACACATAAAACCGCTTTCCAGACTGCTCTCTCAGTGTGAATCATCGGGTGTTTCATGACAACAGATTTCTGATCCAATTAGGCGCAGCCGAGAGCTAATACCATCGTTGTAGTACTTCTACTGCATACTAACAACATTAAGTAGAATTGTTTATACATTGGTCAAATAAAAAAAGTAAACATTACTATTATTTTGATCATTCGATTTACATATTAAACTAAAGACATGATTTTGTGTTCGTTTTCTAGTAATAAATTATTTGAGAAAGATTTGACATGCATTAACAAGTTCAGCGTTGCTTAAATAAACTATCAATCTATTTAAAAATCTTTATTTTTCCTTTTTTAATCTCGCTGCAGGAGAAGAAAATATATAAAAGGAAAAATACATAATTTGTCAGGCAAATGAATAGGGCGGTTCTTATCGGCACCTTAAAATGTTTGCGTCACTAATTACATTAATTTTAATCACCAGTCATAGAAATGTCGTCTGAGGCAAACAACAGCTACGAATTGGACCGTCGAATAGCGATTATCATTCGACATTCTATACTGGAGAAAAGAGAATAAAAAAGATGGTGGCAAAATTAATGGCTTTCGCCGGATTGTCTCGGGTTAGGGTAAATGATTGGTAGGTTTCACATTAAAATATATGGCTGACAACACATACAACTATAACCACCTCGTCTATTCATCTGTTGTAAAGTCAGTGCTTGGGAAGATTGGTTAACTCGCGTGTAAGACAATTACAGAAAAAAATGAATGTTAGGTGTTGGGAATAAATAGTGCAATGAGAATTGATCAGAACTATCTCTTTCCAATATACAAAAATACAACTGTTCAGAAGTTACTACGTATGAATTCAACGTCTTTTTTAATGATGTTTTATAACTGCCCAATATTCAACTTTAATGACATGACACAATTACACACATAATACATTCATAAGTACATGCATATCTAGGGTATAAGCAGTGCGTGTTATTGCTACACTAAAATCCGGAAATTATAGAATACTGCTCTATTTTACCGCGCAAAGCTAGCTTAAATAAGTATAAACGTCGTGATATTACCACGCAATTACTCCCCTATCCATGTTTCTGTAATTATAATTGGAATGGTTAACGCCGATCATGTCAGTACCAACGTATGAGCTGTAAAATCAGTCCGTCTTGAAGATTACGGATGTTAAGAGGGTAAATGTGCGTGAGAAAGTAACTAGAAGAAACTATTTTTCGTGCAAAAGAATCTCCTCTAAACATGTGGAATAAAATGATGCATTTGAAAGTCAAACATATATACGCATAGTCGAAGATGCGAGCAATAGTTTCCAGAAAGTTTCTGTTACGATTACATTGAAGGCAACGATTTCCAATGGCTCTAAGATTTGGCTCTCATAACGTTTCGAATGGATCAGAATGTCTTAGAAATATATGTATTTATGTAATTACACAGCGTGTGTACGTATATATATATATATATATGTATATATATATATATATATATATACATATATATATGTACATATAAATAAAAATATGCATTGTAAATTACGCAATATATATAGATATATGCTACTATATGTATTGTAATTACAATATATATATAGATATATATATTACATATATATATTATATATATATATATATATATATATATATATATCAATATATAATTACTCAATTTTAGATGCACTTATGCGTGAACAGCTCCCATGTTAATCTTTTAATTACTAGCAATTTGCACTTATTTCGCTTTTTTTACAAAATTTCTATCGACGAGTTTCATTTAATGTTATAGACCTTGTTGATAATCCACTTTTTGTTGCAAAGATATCATCGCTCTCGTTTTTTCGTTATTTTCTTCCTTAGAAACATGGTTATTTACAGCCGAAAGTAATATAAAATGAAGACTAGTCTATGCTAACATGGAATATCACCATCAATAATATTAATTGACTGGTAGATATGGACATCATGTGATCCGACTTCATATTTAAAGGACTTAACCCCATGCCGCATTTCTCAATACTAAGATAGAGAATAAAGAACAAAAACTAAGTCAACATACGTGGTTAGTTGTCTTTCTTTAGGTTATTAAAAAACACTTATTTTTTTATAAAGACGAGATTATTATGTCCTAGCAAATATAATTTTCAAGAAACACAGTAAAAAAAACTTACACTGGAAAGCATAACGACATAGATGAATTTAATAAACATTATCCACTCCAAATGAATTGTAAATGATTTTATTAAGTTCTCAGAAATGAGAATATTTAATAAATGATGATTATAAATGATGTACTTCTATGATTTATGATAAATATTAATGCAAGTACTAGGAAGACTTATATTTCCTACGTCATTATATAATTACAGCAAACGTTAGTTTATATATCTATATATCTATATATATATATACATGTATGTATATGTACGTCTGCATATATACGTACACATATACACACATATATATTATATATATATATATATATATATATATATATATATATATATATATATATATATATATACGTACATATACATATGTATACGTGGATATATTATATATACCTATATATCTATAAAAGTGAACGTGTCTGTGTGTATGTATGTGTACATTTCCCTATGCAACAACTCTGCCAATTTTTAGTCTACAGGCTCGAAATATGATATACAGGATACTGATATTTGTGAAAATCTATGTTATCGGGTTTCGCCCAGAAATGTGGGTGTTAATGGGTCAAAGTCCGACGATTTGACGTTTGAGAACTCTACCGAACTCCTCCGACAATTTTCCGTCTAAACACTTGAAATTTTAGATATAGGTTCCTTGGACATGGATCTTACTTAATAACTAGATTTGAGCCCAAATCAATGAATGTTATGGGCTCATAATTTGGATCACTGTTTAAAAATATTTGACCTCTGTGTTCTCTACCAAATTCCTCAGACTTTCTGGTCTAAACATTTGAAATTTTACATAAACGTTATTGAGAGATAGGAAAGCTTTTTCATCGGTTTGGGTCGAAAATTTTTAGCTACCAATATATGAATGTATTATGTAGATATGTTTGTATATCTGCCCAACACTACTGATAGATGCGAGGGATTTTCTACAGAACAGTATCATTTTAAGGGTAAACTGTTCAGACGACAAATATCGAAAAGTTGGCTAAAGACATTAATATCTTCACCTTAAGCTGGGAATTTTTCTACAGGGGGGGGGTTGCCGATATTTTTGAAAGTCATTTTCTCCTTTCAATTGTCTAGCCTTAATTAAAAAAAATGTCACTTCCGGTTTGGTGGTGGTCGTAAGAGCATAGACGTCAGGGGTTTTCCCGTTCTTCTCCTCCTTTGCGTTACGGGTTCGACCCTCCTACTACAACATTTCTTTTTTTTTTTTGCTCAACATACACACACTCGGACAACGCCGGGCTGAAATGCTAGTATATATATATATATATATATATATATATATATATATATATATATATAGTAGCAATGGGTGCCCGGCGTTGCCCGACTGCTTGGAGGTGTATGCTAAGCAAAAAACAAAAAAAAACGTTGTATTTTTTTTTAAATTTGACCCCAATTATGACCACTTAATATTTATTGTTTTGGGCTCAAAACAAGTTTTTAAGTTAGATCCATGTCCACGTGAGCAATATCTAAAATGTCAAGTGTTTAGACCGAAAATTGTCGGAGGAGTTTGGTAGAGGTCTCAAAGGTCAACTCGTTAAACTTTGACCCCTTAACAGCGAAATGTCTGGCCGAAACCCGCTCACATCGATTTTCCCATCAAATTCCCATCAGCGTAAAAATCGACAGAGTTATTGCATAGAGAAATGTACACAGACACAAACACACACAGACCCGCACACACGCACACACACGCTCACGCCGGACACCCATGCTAGTATATATATATATATATATATATATATATATATATATATATATATATATATATACTAGCATGGGTGTCCCGCGTGGCCCGGGTGTTTGCAGGTGTATGTTGAGCAAAAAAACAAAAAAAACAAAAAAAAAGGTCAATTTATTTAAACTTGACCCCTATTATGACCCCATACATTTTTTTGTTTTGGGCTCAAATCAAGTTATTAAGTAAGATCATTGTCCAAGTTATTATTAAGATCCATGTCTAAAATTTCAAGTGTTTAGACCTCAAATTTTCGGAGGAGTTTGGTAGAGTTCTCAAAGCTCAAATCGTTGGATTTAGACCCCTTAACAGCCAAATTTCTGGCCAAAAATGGATTACAAAGATTTTCCCAAATCTCAGTACCCTGTACATCAAATTTCGAGTCTGTAGACTGAAAATTAAGAGAGATTTTGCGAAGGAAAATGTACGCAGACACACAGACAAACAGATTCACTTTTATAGATATACTCGCATGGGTGTCCGGCGTGGCTCAGATGTTTCGAGGTGTATGCTGAGAAAAAAAAAAAAAATTGTCATGTTTTTTTGCCTTGACCCCTTTTATGCCCCCTTAAAATTTGTTGTTTTGTGCTCATATTCAGTTATTAAGATAGATCCATGTCCAAGGAACCTATATCTAAAATTTGGTGTGTTTAGACCGAAAATTGTCGGAGGAGTATGGTAGAGTTCTCAAAGGTCTAATCGTTGAATTTTGACCCTTTAACAGCCAAATTTATGTCCGAAAACCGATCACATGGATTTTCCCAAATCTCAGTACACTGTATATTGAATTTCGAGTCTGTAGTCTGAAAATTAACAGAGTTATTGCGAAGGAAAATGTACACAGAAAAACAGACACACAGACAGATACACACATACAGACACGTTCACTTTTATATATATATATATATATATATATATATATATATATATATATATACTAGCAAAATTACCCGTCGTTGACTGGGTTCAAAAACAGCCTACAGAAAATGGACTCTGATTTCTGAAAGTATGACAGGTTATTAAAAGGAAGGGTTGTAATGAGATATCTTCGAATTTGGAGGTATCAAAACCAAAGCAATATATAAGGAAAGTAAAAATAAAATAGATAAACCCCATGATTTATTATACCATAGCTGTTCACACTGAAACACTTATCACAATATTCTGTGGATCTATATTAAAAAAAAACCTTGTTAAACTTTGTGACAGATTTCCATTCTATGGAGGTAAGGCGCGAACGAACCCCCCATAATTTTATTATACCATATTTGTTCAAACTGAAACATAATTATCAAAGTATACTTACGCAGATAGATATGAAAAGTCTTTATTAAAGTTTATGCCTATGCCCATTTTATGGAGGCCAGGCGCGAACGCATACCCCACAATTTTATTACACCATCCCTATTAAAGTTAAAACATACTTATCAAAGTAGTCTTATGTACACCAATATAAAAACACTTGTAAACGGTTTTTTTTTATTTTTAATTTTTTTTATTTCCATACTTTGTGGACCAGGTGCGAACGCAGACCCCACAATTTTAATGAACCACTGTTCTGACAGATCAAACATACCCATTCCTGTGTCTCGATACACCTATCATTATATGTAAGCAGTTTTTTAAAACAGCCAACCATATAGGAGTCTATTCGTGACCAGACACACACACACACACATATACAAACATACATTATATATGTATATATATATACATATATATATATATATATATATATATATATATATATATATATATATATATAACACAGTGTAAAAAGTATACACGGATCGATCACCTTTTAAACATTTTCATATTGCGTTAGTACTCAAGATAATCTAGTAGTTAAACAATTAAAATATAACATAGCATTTTGGTAGAAGGGCATCCGAAAAGTTGAAATAACGCAGATTACTTTATAATCTTCTTCAGCGTTTATCCAGCACAGTCAGACTGTTAGCGGTATATATATATATATATATATATATATATATATATATATATATATATATATATATATATATATATGTGTGTGTTAGCGGTATATATATATATATATATATATATATATATATACCGCTAACATATATATATATATATATATATGTTAGCGGTATATATATATATATATATATATATATATATATATATATATATATATATATATATATACCGCTAACATATATATATATATATATATATATATATATGTTAGCGGTATATATATATATATATATATATATATATATATATATATATATATATATATATATATATATATATATATACCGCTAACAGTCTGATATATATTTGTTCGAGTGAGCTTCTCTGTCTGCCGTTTCACTACCTGTATCAATGATTGTAAGTATATCTAAATTGCAAGATATTTAAAACAAACACTACTCTATCACTGTTCTTCTCGTCTACAAAGGTTGACTGCCGCCTCTGAATGGGTATATGAAAAGCATTAATATCTTATTCAAACACCTGTCGCTAAGCAACGCCCCTTTCATTTGTTCGTTACGACTTTTCAAGTTTTTCTTCTTTTAAACTTGCCTTTTTCAATGCTCTCAGTATGAAACGGACGCAAATCCCAATCTGTCAGGCTGTCCCCTTTTGTTCCTGGTGTCTTTGTCGGCCTTATTGGTTGGCAGGGTAAATTAGAAGTAGGGTTGGCCTCGATTGGAGCATTAAACAAGGCAGCGATTATGAAATCAGCCGGGCAGAAAACTCAATGAATAAGGTAGGCCGACTTTCTATTGGGGAGGGATAAAATCTGTTAAACAACAATAATATAGAAAAGAAGAAAAGCTAAGAAAGAAGCAGAGCTTGTTCATGTACAATAAAGACGAACCATTTGAAAAAAATGAATATAGAGTTAAAGAAGGACGAAGAATAACCATTAAAAAACAGGAATAAGAGAGAATATTATAAAAGAAAACAAAAATATTGTTCTTAAAAATATATCGAAAAATCTATGAAAATATAGTAAGGCTTTAGGCTCATTACCATTGGGTCCCGATTTCGAATCTCGCTAGATACAGCAACTTTGATGAGTCGTAGACGACGAAACACGTGTCAGTGGATAATTACATTTTAAAAATAATATATACCGCTCCCCATGTAGGGGTACCAAATTGGTTAAAAGGGAAAATTATTCCCAACTGGCATTTAGGTAAAAATGCACTTTCGTAAATAATTGAATTCATTCAAAACATATTGCTAAAACCAAACAAAAACAACATCTAAGCAAATCGCGATGTATCCAGACAGTCGGCGAGATGGTCCAGGAGTAAGGGTTTAGGCTCATTACCGTTGGGTCCCGATTTCGAATCTCGCTAGATACAGCCAATCTGATGAGTCGTAGACGACGAAACGCGTGTCAGTGAATAATTACATTTTAAAAATAATATATACCGCTCCCCATGTAGGGGTACCAAATTGGTTAAAAGGGAAAATTATTCCCAACTGGCATTTAAGTAAAAATGCACTTTCGTAAATAATTGAATTCATTCAAAACAAATCGCTAAAATCAAAACGAAGCAACATCTAAGTAAATACAGTAGATATTTATTTCCATCTCAGCGGGGCAAGATGTGATAAGAGCGGGAGATTTTAGTTGGAAAGACAGCACACAAGAAGTGTATCCACACTGACCTAAAAAAGATATCAGAGCCCTCTTTTTGGAATTCCACTGCGGCTGCGATCCAGGCAATTAGCATCACCTCCTCTTAAAAACAGAATCTACACCTTCGAAGGCCTAATCTCCTAAAGCTGCAGAAAACAATACCTCAATCAGTATCCACTTTCTTTAAAAGAAATTGAAAAGAAAAGGAGGTAACACAATGTAATAATTAAAAAGAGGTAACGCAATGTAATAATTAAAAAAAGAGGTAACACAATGTAATAATTAAATAAGAGGTAACGCAAAGTAATAATTCAAAAAAGAGGTAACACAAAGTAATAATAAAAAAGACGTAACACAAAGTAATAATTAAAAAAGAGGTAACACAAAGTCATAATTAAAAAAAGTGGTAACACAAAGTCATAATTAAAAAAAAGAGGTAACACAGTGTAATAATTAAAAAAGAGGTAACACAAAGTCATAATTAAAACAAGTGGTAACACAACGGCATAATTAAAAAAAGAGGTAACACAATGTAATAATTAAAAAAGAGGTAACAAAAAGTAATAATTAAAAAAGAGGTAACACAAAGAAATAATTAAAAAAAGGTAACACAAAGTAATAATTAAAAAGAGGTAACAAAAAGTAATAATTGAGAAAGAGGTAAGACAAAGTAATAATTAAAAAAGAGGTAACAAAAAGTAATAATTAAAAAGACGTAACACAAAGTAATAAGTAAAAAAGAGATAACACAAAGTATTAATTAAAAAAAGAGGTAAAACAAAGTTATAATTAAAAAAGAGGTAACACAATGTAATAATTAAAAAAGAGGTAACGCAATGTAATAATTAAAAAAGAGGTAACACAATGTAATAAGTAAAAAAAGAGGTAACAAAAAGTAATAATAAAAAAGAGGTAACACAAAGTAATAATAAAAAAGACGTAACACAAAGTAATAATTAAAAAAGACGTAACACAACGTCATAATTAAAAAAGAGGTAACATAAAGCAATGTTTAAAAAGAGGTAACACAATGTATTAATTGAAAAAAGGTAACACAATGTAATTATTAAAAGTGAGGTAACGCAAAATAATAATTAAAAAAGAGGTAACACAAACTAATAATTAAAAAAGAGGTAACACAAAGTAATAATTAAAAAAGAGGTAACACAAAGAAATACTTAAAAAAGAGGTAACACAAAGTAATAATTAAAAAGAGGTAACACAAATAATAATTGCAAAAAAGGCAAAACAAGGTAATAATTAAAAAAGAGGTAACACAGAGTAATAATTAAAAAAGAGGTAACAAAAGTCATAATTAAAAAAAGAGGTAACACAATGTAATAATTAAAATGAGGTAAGACAATGTAATAATTGAAAAAGAGGTAACACAAATTAATAATTAAAAAAAGGTAACGCAAATTTATAATTAAAAAAAAGAGGTAACACAAAGTAATAATTAAAATAGAGGTAACGCAAAGTAATAATTAAAAAAGAGGAAACACAAAGTAATAATTAAAAAAGAGGTAACACAAAGTAATAATTAAAAAACAGGTAACACAATGTTATAATTAAAAAGAGGTAACACAAAGTAATAATTAAAATAGAGGTAACACAAAGTAATAATTAAAAAAGAGGTAACACAAAGTAATAATTAAAAAAGAGGAAACAAAGTAATAATTGAAAAAGAGGTAACACAAATTAATAATTACAAAAGAGGTAACGCCAAGTAATAATTATAAAAGAGGTAACACAAAGTAATAATTTAAAAGACGTAACACAATGTAATAATTAAAAAAAGTGGTAACACAAAGTAATAATTAAAAAAGAGGAAACACAATGTACTAATTAAATAAGAGGTAACACAAAGAAATAATTAAATAAGAGGTAACACAGAGAAATAATTAAAAAAGAGGTAACACTAAGTAATAATTAAAAAAAGTGGTAACACAAAGTAATAATTAAAAAAGAGGTAACACAATGTAATGATTAAAAAAAGTGGTAACACAAAGTCATAATTAAAAAAGAGGTAACACAATGTAATAATTTAAAAAAAGTGGTAACACAAAATAATAATTAAAAAAAGTGGAAACACAATGTAATAATTAAAAAAGTGGTAACACAAAGTCATAATTAAAAAAGAGGTAACACAATGTAATAATTAAAAAAGAGGTAACACAAAGTAATAATAAAAAAGAGGTAACACAAAGTAATAATTAAAAATACGTAACACAAAGTAATAATTAAAAAAGAGGTAAAACAAAGTAATAATTAAAAAAAGAGGTAACAGAAAGTCATAATTAAAACAAGAGGTAACACAAAGTAATAATTAAAAAAGAGGTAACACAAAGTAATAATTAAAAATACGTAACACAAAGTAATAATTAAAAAATAGGTAAAACAAAGTAATAATTAAAAAAAGAGGTAACACAATGTAATGATTAAAAAAAGTGGTAACACAAAGTCATAATTAAAAAAGAGGTAACACAATGTAATAATTTAAAAAAAGTGGTAACACAAAATAATAATTAAAAAAAGTGGAAACACAATGTAATAATTAAAAAAGTGGTAACACAAAGTCATAATTAAAAAAGAGGTAACACAATGTAATAATTAAAAAAGAGGTAACACAAAGTAATAATAAAAAAGAGGTAACACAAAGTAATAATTAAAAATACGTAACACAAAGTAATAATTAAAAAAGAGGTAAAACAAAGTAATAATTAAAAAAAAGAGGTAACAGAAAGTCATAATTAAAAAAAGAGGTAACACAAAGTAATAATTAAAAAAGAGGTTACACAAAGTAATAATTAAAAATACGTAACACAAAGTAATAATTAAAAAATAGGTAAAACAAAGTAATAATTAAAAAAAGAGGTAACAGAAAGTCATAATTAAAAAAAGAGGTAACACAATGTAATAATTAAAAAGAGGTAACACGATGTAATAATTAAAAAAAGAGGTAACACAAAGTAATAATTAAAAACGATGTAACCCAAAGTAATAATTAAAAAAGAGGTAAGACAAAGTAATAATTAAAAAAGAGGTAACACAAAGTAATAATTAAAAAACAGGTAACACAAAGTAATAATTAAAAAAGAGGATACACAAAGTAATAATTAAAAAAGAGGTAACACAAAGTAATAATTAAAAAAGAGGTAACACAAAGTAATAATTAAAAAAGAGGATACACAAAGTAATAATTAAAAAAGAGGTAAGACAAAGTAATAATTAAAAAAGAGGTAACACAAAGTAATAATTAAAAAACAGGTAACACAATGTTATAATTAAAAAGAGGTAACACAATGTAATAATTAAAAATAGGTAACACAAAGTAATAATTAAAAAGAGGTAACACGATGTAATAATTTAAAAGAGGTAACACAAATAATAATTAAAAAGAGGTAACACAAAGTAATAATTGAAAACGAGGTAACACAAAGTAATAATTAAAAAAGGGGGTAATACAAAGTAATGATTAAAAACGAGGCAACACAAAGTAATAATTAAAAAAGAGGTAACACAAATAATAATTAAAAAAGAGGATACACAAAGTAATAATTAAAAAAGAGGTAACACAAATAATAATTAAAAAAGAGGATACACAAAGTAATAATTAAAAAAGAGGTAACACAAAGTAATAATTAAAAAAGAGGATACACAAAGTAATAATTAAAAACGAGGTAACACAAAGTAATAATTAAAAAAGAGGTAACACAAAGTAATAATTAAAAAAGAGGTAACACAATGTAATAATTAAAACAGCGGTAACACAAAGCAATAATTAAAAAAGAGGTAACGCAAGTAATAATTAATAACTTCCCAGAAATGCGGAAAATCTTTCAAAATATAGTTTTAAAAATTACGGGTGGGCAGGAAGAACAAAAAAAAGTAAGAAAATCAACAAAAGTTAAAGGCGAAATAGGCAAAGCATCAATATGTGTACTTTCATCGTTTGTTTGGTATTTTGTACCTGGTAGAGTTGGACACGTCATTGTCTTGTGACTTCATTCATTAAAACCGATGTAGTAAAACTCGTGCACAATACAAATTGATTGCTTATCTTATATAATCAAAGAAATCGGGGGAACATATATTACGACGTTTCGGAACGCGGGCCTTCTACTAGACGTGTATTTAGTGAAGGGTTAAATATTTCTCTTTTTCATTTTCGTTTGTCCGTACCATTACAGAAAATTTTGGAATAAAATTTGTTGCATACTATATGGATTAAATGTTAATAGTAACACGGCTACTATTACACGTATTCTTACCATTTAAATCATTAGTCAAACATGAACGAAAGTTTTCCAGGTGCATTCTTAATAATTAGGCGGTTAAATGTCCATATTATGACAACTAATACTATTAAGAGAAATATTAAAAATAAATAATGAAAAGCGAGTGGCGTTAAAAATATTGTCAAAATGATCTACATACATAAATTCGTATTCCTTTCTGTTTGTTTATTTGTTTGTTCAAAATTTGATTAATATATACAAAACATGCCTTACTTTACTTTTTCATTTATTTCTATATATAGTATGATACTTGGAAAAATATACAATTAAGAAGTCAGCTTAGTTTCATATGGCATTAACAAGAATTTATTTTACTAAATAGCGGTATCTTAGTTAATGATTTTAGCGAGATAATTATTTTAAGTATTCTATTTGAAAGTGTAATTTAATTAATTTTAAAGAACAATTATGTTGATAATATATTTAATTTTATTTATTTTGGAAGTATTATTTCCAATAGCGACCCTTTTTAAGACTTTTTAGAGTAATATGCCCCTAGATGCTATCCATAAAAAAACAAATGTTGGCCAAATATCATTTGATAATTTGGTTAAGTGTCTAGCTAGAAATATAAATTCCGTGTAAATAGAAAAATGTTTGGCTTTTATTTTTTTTAATATTACTAAAAAACACACTTACGAAAAAAACTGAAAATATTTAATTTGTTTGTTTTATTTGATTCCTTACTGAAATACAGAAATCGGTAAATTTTTACCATGTATCTCAGCGTCGTTTAATACCTATAAAAATGAAAATCTATTTCCCCCCTCTAAATTCCACAATTTACACTTTTTTCGCATTAATTACATCGATTACACCATTTTCTTATTAAAAAGGTAAATTTTATACGACGCGTCCCAGCGAAATTTAACCCCTTATAACATGGAGATCTACTTTTTTTCAGCCCAATACATCAAAACAGCCTTTATGAATATTATTAGTTTGCAGAAGTGCAAATAAGTGTAACAAAATTAGAAATTTTGAAAGAAAAATAACATATTAGGGTGGGGGATCACTTTTCTATATAAGTTTAACGTAAAATGAGCATCCACTTTTTCGCCACCAAGCGTTCAACGAGACACGCCACCTCAAGCATTTTTTTAAAGTTTGGCGATTGATGACGGAGAGCAAAACTGGAGGGGGGTAACATTGGTAGCATACAATAACGATAAATTTAATTATTTTTTATGAGACCATTCTCTTCTTTCACCTAACAATTAATTAAACAAAACAAACCCAAAAATATGACAAATTCGACTCGGGGAGATTACATTAGACACATAAAACGACAAATAAAACGCAAATCGAAAAGCCCCTTCCCCTAAAAAAACAAATTTAAACTTTCCTTTATTAAAAAAAAGAAAACAGAAAAAAAGTGTCCTTATAAAAAATAAAGGTAAATTACTTGGACGAGAAAAAATGATACAAACTATTTATTTCTATATAAAACATCTTTAGACCTAAAGGCTGAAATAAAACAAAAAAAAACAAAAAACATTTTTATGTTTTTTTAGCATTTTTATGATTATTTTTTATTAGATGTGCACGTTTAAAATATGGCTTTTTTTTTTAGGTTTGCCAGATTGGATTTTTAAGGCCAAATTTGGCCATTTTACGCTCTTTCATTCCCCCCCCCCTAAAAAAAAAACAAAATATGGCGGCCACTCATATAGTTCATGAAAGAGTTTAAAAGGCCCAATCTGCCAAACCTTAGACAGGCCAAATTTTGAAAGCAATACAGCGGCCTCTACCAACGTATCACTATGGTAGTTAAGGAAACCTATTACATAGAAAGGCATTACGATATTCACACTTCTAAATGTATACATATGCTCATAAAGTTATGAACAGTACAGAGGGCCCGAGCAAAGGCGGGTGGAACTGCGAGTATATCTATAAAATTGAAGGTGTCTGTCTGTGTGTCTGTCCGTGTTCATTTTTCTAAACATTAACTGTCAATTTTCAGTCTAAAGACGAGAAATTTTATATACAGGGTATTGAGATTCGGGAAAATATTTGTAATCCGTTTCCGGCCAGAATTTTTTCTGCAAAGGGATCAAAAGTCAAAGATTTGACCTTTAAGAACGAAATGAAACTCCGCTGTCAATTTTGGGGCTAAACACTTAAACATTTAGGTATAGGTTCCTTGGAAATGGAGCTAACTCAATAATCTGATCTAAGCCCAAAGCAATAAATGTTACAGGGTTATAATAGGTGTTCAAGTTTAAAAAAAAAAAATGACCCCTTCAGTCTCTACAAATTTACTTAGACAATTTCTGGTCTAAATATTTTTTAATTTTAAATAAAGGGTATTCAGACATAGGGCAAGCTTTTTAATCGGTTTGGGTCGAAAATATGAGTTACCTATATATAAATGTGTGTATGTATGTACGTTTTCATGTCTGTCAACAACTTTCGACTGAGGCGACGGAGTTTTACAAGATCAATACCGTTTTGAAATTCGACCTTTCAGACGAAAAATATCGAAAAATTGGCTAAACACATTAATATCTTCTTTTCTACAGAGGGTGCTTTTTCACCGATATTTCCGAAAGTGATCCGCTTCTTTCAATTTTCTAGCCTTAATTAAAACCTACGTCACTTCCGGTTTGGCGGTGGTCATAACAGCAACTACGTAAAGTTTTTCTCCCATTCTAATCCTTATTTGCGGTACGGGTTCGAGCCTGCTTTCCTATTAGCACTTTGTTTGGCTCAAAATACACCCCCAAACACCCGGGCAACGCCGGACTTAAATGCTAGTATGTATATATACGTATGAATATATATATATATATATATATATATATATATGTACATATATGTATATATGTAAAGATATGTATATATCTATATATATTTATATATGTATATATATGAATATATGTATATTGGGAATTGAAAAGTGTCGGATAAATTCATTCACAATCAGCTGTTATGCATTTCGGAAGAAGGGGCATAATTTTGTCAAATGCAAATATCGAAAACCTGTCTTCATAGAATTTAAAAATTAAATGAGAATGAAATATTAAAAAAATATGAGGACACTTTGAAATAATTGAAAATATTAAGAAAAGGAAAACAAAGGAAAGTAGAAGAGGAAGTAGCAAAAAGTGGCGAGGGGAAAGAAATAGTAAATAAGGGATACGGCAATGCATATATAAACACTTAACGAACTACAGAACTATTGATATAAATTATACCGTTGTTTATTTTATACAATATTTTACGTCTATTACTCCAATATTTTATGTTCTATTGTACTATTTTTTGTAAGATTGTTCTTTATCAAATTTTATCGCTGCTTTTAGTTAACTTTGTATAGTTCTTACTATAATAATAGTCCCTTTGTGTGTGTTCATTATTTAATTATTGATTATTATTTATTTCTTAAACATTTTATCCTACTACCCTTGCTTTGTAATTAGTTTAATTTATTGAACTACTCATGATTTTTAAATACATTTCATTATTTATAATCTATTATCATTTATCATGTAGTACTCTTCATGATATTTACTTCATTCATAATCCTAAATTCTATGTTGTTATACATTCTATAACCACGCATTTATAGTATATTTTATACCCAATACCCAAAATAATTTCTAATTTCATGGAAAAAATAATAATATATTTATGCATCGTTTCTTAATTGCAAATATAATACAAGTATCAATATTACGTTTAATGATCTACTTAGTATATATTATGTTTAGACTGTCCATCATCTGTATAATTGTATCACAATTGCGTCAATATATATTCTCATTATTGTATTTATAACATATTGATCAAGCGATCCACTATTACCTTGTACTGTTTATTTATAGTATTAACATTATATATATATATATATATATATATATATATATATATATATATATAAATATATATGTGTGTGTGTGTGTGTGTGTGTGTCCATGCCGATAAAGTGATGCATAAGTTACATCCCCCTTTTTATTAGGCATATTTTTATTGGCCTTAATCAAAGTTTTGTATTCTATGGTGAATCTTTTTTCCTTAAAATTCCTCTATATATGATGCTAAGGATATTGTAAATTTATTTGCTCATCAATATTATTTCTGTAATACTATATGGTTGTTCCAATTTACAATGTCTCCTCACGGGACAGAGTTAGACACCAAGGTCGTTTTTTTAATGCGGAGAACAGGAACTAAAATAAAAATTGTCTCAGGTGTGAAGGATTTCTCCTCCACCGAAAGAGAACAAGAAATTGAAGGGCAACATCTGAAGAACAGGTAATACAGAACAGATACAGATGCTATATAGTTGTTATATCTGAATTTCAACGGCCTACTCTAGAATCAATACATACTGCTGATTATCACGCACCGTAACGTTGAATGTATGTACAAGTTTTACCTCAAGCGTTTTGTAATATAAGTTCAAGTAGCGATCAAAAGACGTTGGAGATCTAACGTCATTTATTTATTTTTTCAGTCAGTGTCGCCAATAATTTTAATTAATTATTAGAACAAATAAATAAAAAATGAAATTTTATGTAATCGTTTGAGAATGAAATAATTTTTTAGAACATACTCTATAGTTTGCTAAGGTTACTGAATAGAGAATTTAACTGTTAACAAAATTATCAATGTGAAATGTACAGACGAAAACAAACATTATGTGTGTTTTTTCAGAAAATACACACCACGTACATGACATACACTTTATATACGCATATATATATATATATATATATATATATATATATATATATATATAGAGAGAGAGAGAGAGAGAGAGAGAGAGAAAGAAAGAGAGAGACAGAGAGATAGGGAGAAAGAGAGATAGATAGATAGATAGATAGATAGATATATAGATATATATATATAAATATATGTTGTTAGAGAGATCACAGTTTTCATTTGTCTTTTGTTATCAAATTTGCTTTCATTCGTATTACTAATCCGATTTATTCCTATTTAGGCGCACTGAACTGAATAAAAAAATCAAAAAATATTTTTCAAGTAACTTTACGCATCAAAGTACTTGCCACACAAGGAGGCACGCATTTGAAGAAATAAAAAAAAAAACAAGGTGTGTGTTTAAATAGTTTTATGGAGGTATTATAGTCTGTTGGGCGTGGACAATAAATGGCTCTGAGGTTGGCAACTTGAACTAGCCACGCTGATAGTGTGGTAAAAAAAAAGAACTAAATCTTTTACAAAAATTTATGAACACACACACAGATATATATATATATATATATATATATATATATATATATATATATATATATATATATATATATATATATATATATTCTATTGATATTTTAATAAAAAATAATAAATACGTATTCCAATTACGGTTCTAGGTTCAATCCTTGGCTTGGGACAGATGCTAGTCTAACGGCACTGAGGAGTTGTGATACAACAAAACAGGACTGTATGTCGATGACTACAAATATATTTTAAGCCCCCCTCTATGGGTAGAACACTGTCGTAAATAATCTCACCCGCTACTTAATTGGCTGAAAAATGCTAAGCTCGTTGTTTGTTTGTTTACAAACAGGCGGTTTGAGCACTGTAAAATGATTGCGGATGTCTATTTAAATAGACATTCCGACGGCTTATTTGCGGTCGTCGCTTCCGTGGTCGAAATGCCGACTGTCAACACGACGGTTCTAGGTTCAATCCTTGGCTTCGGAGAGCTGCTAGTCTAGCGGCACTGATGAGTTGTGATACAACGAACTGTATGTCGATGACTACATATATATATATATATATATATATATATATATATATATATATATACATATACATATATATATATATATATATACGCTAATTGGAATTCAATTTGTATGTATTCAATCGTTGTATGTGTAAATTAACTTTTTATACTTAAAATACAAAGTATATTTTCTTAATTCACAGGATTAAGTCTGTTTCATTGGCTTCCGGTATTTGTGTGAGCAATCATAGTAAGCAGGTAAGATTAAGTCGAGTAAAAAGGTGGGATATTCGCGAGGACAATAAACAAATTAATTTGGGTGAATAGATTTTGGCAAGTTTTGATTTTTTAATCGGCCAACGAGATTATCAAGCGTCGTTGACCGCAATGAGTTCACGACAACTTCACTGGATGGAAAACACTCGACCGACAGACAATGGCGATGTTTGATTAGTCACACATATAAAGGGAGACATCATAACGTAGTCGGACATGTTAATCTATATGGAGAAAGAAAAGGAATATGCAGAAGAAGAACTCGGTCAACCGGATCTATATTTGGTAAATAAATCTGATTAATATGGATAATAAATAATAAAAAAAGCAGATTTAATATATTACATCGAAATAATGATTCTTTTTAATAAAGAAAAGGCTTTATTATTAACACACACCAATGTAATTAACAAACAGAAACGACTAATCTCATTTTAGTTCCCCAGAGATTGATAGTAAATATTTTTACAGACGATAAGATAAATTTTAAAACCAGGGAGATACGAGATACGAGATAACGGATAAAATTAAAAATAACAGCGTCTAGAATTTCTTAATATGTCTCTCTCTCTCTCTCTCTCTCTCTCTCTCTCTCTCTATATATATATATATATATATATATATATATATATATATATATATATATATACGATTATATGAAAATACGAGTAAGTTCTTTCTTCACAGGTTCCGAAACGGCTGAGCCTATTTTCTGCAAATTTCACACAAAGCTAAGTTATATGTCTGGCAGTGGTCTTAGATATTTTTTGTACTGAGATTCATCCTATAATATTAAAAATGGAAACATTCGATTTAAATCCGATCTTAAGTTTAGCTTGCCTCACTTATAAATAAAAAAAGAATTAATGTTTACAGGGAATATTTTACTTTACACCGACAAATAGAAATAATAAAATTTCTGCAGATGATTTATTTAAAAAGAGATTTAGCTTAGCGGAAGAGCATTCGACTACAGATCAAAGTATCCCCTGTTGAAGCCCGGCTATAGATTACAATTTTATTTTTTCTTTACTTATTAATGAGATCAATTTACGATAAAACAATTAATTATATAATCGTAATAGCTGCTGCCTTGAAAAAGATCGAAGTCGCCAGAAAACGCCGTCGTTTAAATTAGAAACTGGTTCCAGTAGAACGCGAGGTGAATATCAAAGGGGTGGGGAAATGAAGCCAATGCACGGAACTGACCAGAGAGCTGAAACAGATATGGGACATTGAGAAAGTCATCAATTATATAGAAGAAATAGGAGCACACCTGAAAAACTTCAACGAAACAAGGGGTATGGAAGATTAAGAAAGTCAAGATAATACCAATAACAGTAGGAACACTAAGAAAAATCCCGATAAATTTGAAAAAAAGAAGAGGAGATATAGGTATAAAAATGACTGAAATATATAGGAAAACGCTTTAATGCAGAGACAATAACACATGAGTTACCACCGTAAACAGGAAATATAGAAACTGCACCAGAAGTAAAACACCCCGAAAACTTACACCGTATAAATGTAAGTTCACCTCTCCTATAAAAAATATAATGTCAGCAACAACTGTCACCACACCTAATAATATTAAAGGTTAAAGGAGGATGAACACACCGAGAAGAGAAAGCACTAAGCAGGCCTCAACTAAAGACTGGGAAGATCACAATGACCATGGGAAGGCTTATTGCAACCCAATGTTTAGTGAAAGCCAGTGTCCGTTTCCAAAGAGTAAATGGCAATCAGCTGCTGTGATAACGGAAATTCATTTGCAAAATTTATCTAAAGAGATCGAGAGTACTGAAAACCTTTTTCTTTATTTTACTTCCTATGTTTTTTTTTTCGAGGGTATGATAAACAACTTCGGATCTGTGTTAAAATGTAATGACACTGTTTAAGAGGATCTATGAAAACGTTACACACACATAGTGAGGTTTATATTATTTTTATTCATATGTATTTTTTTTGAAAATTAATAATTGTCCAGTTATGTAAAAATGGAAGTGAAAAATCGTAAGAGCATCATGTCTATGAATATGTGTCTAAACATGTAATTAAAAAAAAATGTGCAAATGTCTTTTAAAAATCTTGTATGAGATTAAGCATAAAAATATACTGAAATAGCTATAAATAGCTAGGGCATGCTAAAAAGTAACTAAAAGTTGTGAAAGACATCGTAATGTATAGCTTCAAAAAAAACAATTCTGCGATTGCCTAACTATTTTTTCGAGAGTATGTTATTTTTTAAGTACTATTTATTCTAGGTTCAATATGTTGGGAAGGAGCAAGTTGTATTTTGTAGGAAGATGGGGGCCCCAATGTGTATTTTGCGGGGGATGGGTGAAATGGAACTAAGCGTAACACTGTTCAAAATTATATACGGCATAATCACCTTGACAGACCTGTCCCCGTCAGATCACCGAAGTTAAGCAACGTTGAACCTGGTCTTTTCTAAAATGAGACAAACAATTTGGAAGTCCAGGTGCTGTATGTAGGAGAATGTCGAAACCTCCCTGCAAAAAGTTGCAAAACCTAACGTCGTCATCTCCCCTAACGGGGATATACATGCGACTGGGGACCGCTTGTGAATGTCATACTCCCTTGAAACTTACTCCTTCGGAGGATGATGGTTAAAGCCTGAATAGGGTTGGGGCTGACTGCACACACACTGTCCAAAATTGTTAAATATCGTAAAAGTTTCAGAGATAAGAATAATATACATCAGATATTGAAGATATGAATGATATAAATGTCTTCGTAAACCGCTTGGTTTTTGTTTTTAATATAAAACCGCCATTTTTATTTACTCATTTTGGAAATATTACACGAAATTTATAAGCTCTAAAAGCTGTTTTCTTCTATAGACAAAATGAGAATTTATTATTACTACTGATGACAGGTCTAAGTAGTCAACCTATTAAACATGATCATGTTAAAAAGGCGTCTGGAAGAAATATGTTAGCGTTACAAGTGACTTTCCTCAAACCTCTTTTATGAATAACGGTGTAATGTGAAGCTTATGAGCCCGGTAAATATAAGAAACATCGATAGAGAACGATACGAATGGATGCATATAAGTTGGCCTCAATGATCGGCGGAATATATTAATATGCAGTTTTGCGTTCAAAAACTATAATGATTGTTGAAATAGGGGATATTCCACCTTTCTTTGTATATAATCTGTGAGAGAGGTTAACTACTCGGGTTTACTTCTTTCTCCTCTTATTTTTCTTCCTCTCTCCCCCCTCTCTCTCTCTCTCTCTCTCTCTCTCTCTCTCTATATATATATATATATATATATATATATATATATATATATACATATATATATAAAGATTTTTATGGGTACAAAAATATTATGAGGGATTTTAATAGCACTGGGGGAAATGTCATTATTGAATGCTACGGCATTTAAATTCACTTCACCATTCTTTGAATTTCACCATTGAAAGGGAGGTTAATGATTCATTGCCGTTCTTAGACGTTCTGGTTGAAAGATCTGGCATGGGTTTTTAACCAGCGTTTATAGAAAACCCACTTTTACTGGGCAATACCTAAGCTGGGATTCGTTCTCTCCTAGAAGTAGAAAGATAAATCTGGTTAAAACTCTAGTGCATCGTGCTTTGAAAATATGTTCCACGATGAAATTAGATACGGAACTTCAAAGCCTAACCGAAATCTTATTGGCCAATGGGTCACCTCTACAGATCATTCAAAATTGTGTAAAGGAGAAAACTCTTGCATTTAAAGGTTGAACATTTTGGGGACCTTAAAAATGTCCCGTATATGTGAAACTCCCATGGATTGGCACTAAAAGCCAATATTTTTCACATAGAATTAGTATAGCCGTTTCTCCTTACTATTTTGCAACGAAAGTTCGAGCAGTGTTTCGGACTAGAAGTGCTTTCCCCTCCTTTCGAAAAGATAGTATTCCCACCACAGAATATAATATGGTAGTATACCCATTTCATGGTCAGTGTGAGGCTGACTACGTGGGAATACTATTCAGCGATTGGAAGTGAGAATTTCCCAACGTGTCCCCCCTTCGATACGTAGGCACAAACAATGGCCAACATCCGGGCGTTTGCATACTCATAGATCGGCCATTGGTAAACAATTATTAAAGTGTAAAGTTACACGGATGGAACATTCTCCATTTTACACAGAGCCTGCTCGATAATACATTTGGAAATTCTCGAAGTGGTCACGATTATTTTACGAAAACCAACTCTGTGTAAGCAAAAAGAACACACCCATAATTTAGAACTAATGGGTGTAGTTTGAGAATGCTTCTCCGTCTCTCCAAGCTTCATTTATTAATTTCACCCCCTCATTCGTTAATTTTGGTCTTAAGACCTCGATATTATTATTTATTTATTTTTATCTCTTAAACCCGTCGATGTTACAGTTGAAAAGAATCGACCGAAAGATATCTTCGTTAATTTAATTCCTTTTATCCCCCTTTTTCATACTTTTTCCCTTCATTCGGTTCAAATAACTTTGAACTACATACTGGTTTTGGAGATTAGATTTTCAGACTTTGTAGTATTCCTTATCGATTAAACGTCAAAAAAAGTCCTCAATTTCAGTAATGTCATTTCCCCCAGTGCTATTAAAATCCCTCATATATATATATATATATATATATATATATATATATATATATATATATATATGTGTGTGTGTGTGTGTATGTATGTATGTATGTATATATATATAGATATGTATGCATAATTTATATATCTATCTATGTATATATATAGAGAGAGAAAGTGAGAAAGAGAGAGAAAGAAAGAGAGAGATGGTGAGCGTGAGAGTGAGAGAAACGAGGACAGACGGAAATAAGAAATAGTAACAGAGAATCTGAAAGGGAGAACGATGCGCACTATAGACTAAAGTATCAACAATATTTGAAGTCAATAAAAAGATAGCTTGATGACTGTAAGAAGTTGAAATATAAACAAGTATAATCGGGATGCAGAATATATTTTTAGTAAGATTGACGCCGATTTGCTTTGTGTAGGGCAAAAGTTCATTACTATCTTTATTGAGAACCGCGCAGGCTACATTTAACAATCCATCACTTTTGCGATTATTTTTTTCATAAACACTGATTCAGCTACTTTTAAAAAGATAAAGTAACCGGTTCAAAAGGTAGATGGTGAACACGCACACGCATACACACACATACATATTCATAACAAGCAAATATAGACAGTTAGGGGGGAAGAGAGAGAGAGACGGAAAAAGACAAAATACGAGGTTAAGACTAAAAAAAGATATAGATAGGTGTTTATATATACTCTACAACTCGTAATCGAATGTATGATTTATATAAAGTTGACAAAAAAGTTCTTGCGGAATTTTAAATTTTCATTTACAAGGATGTATTTCAAATGAGTTCCAGTTATAATACCTTTACTTTATAAACAAATTCAAGAACGTTTTTCACTCTGTCTAATCCTTAAAATTACAATTGACTTTTTTACAGAATGTTCAATGTAAAATAGTAAAAAGCAATTCACACAATGGTCCCTATATTTCCTCCTATAACAGACACGCTATGCAACAGACACATATCTGTGCGTGAGGTCGCCAAGCTGATCAAGAACCTTGATTCCAGTAAAGCAACTGGCCCTGCCGGCATTCCAGTTATAGTGCTGAAAAAGCTCCAACCAAAACTTGCCCCCATACTTACCAAACTGTTTAAGCGTTGCCTTATGAGAAATGCTTTCCAACACCTTGGAGAACCTCATCAGTATGCCCTGTATTTAAGAATTCAGTTGAAAAGAAATCTTCCTCTCAGTACATACCAATAAGTCACCTGTGTTCCATGAGTAAGTTGTTGGAATCTATATTAAATAGAGAATTAGTCAACAACCTTAACATAAACAACCTTCTTAGTGACATGCAATATGGTTTCCGTGCTGTCAGATCTACAGCAGATGTGCTAACGGTTATATCACATAGGATTAGCGAATCTCTTGACAAAGGCTTCCTTTCCAGGGAAATTGCTCTTGACACATCGAAGGCCTTCGATAAGGTATGGAATAAGGCCCTACTTCACAAGATTTCCAGCTACGTTATTACTGGAAATGTTTTCTCAATCATTAAATCATTTCTCTCTGATAGGTTCATAAGAGTAGTGGTTGATGGGCAGAAATCAAAGGCCCACATTATTAATGCTGGAGTTCCCTAGAGGTCCATCCTGAGGCCAACTCTCTTCCTTATCTACATCAATGGTCTCGCAAAGCACATACTTAAATCATTCGTTGACATCTATGCTGATGACACGACCATCTATGGCAACACACCAAAGGCCGTAAATGACAAAGTGCTCTCTAATTCTCTCTCCTCTGATCTTGAGCGCGTGGTACAATGGGGGAAGAAGTGGCTTGTCACTTTTAATTCATCCAAAACCAAGCTTCCACATTTACATCATCAACGCTCTGACATCTGGCATCAATTGAAATGGGTGGCTTTCGTCTTGGGGAGGCTCTATGTTTTGACAAGCTTCTGGGTTTGACCTTTACTCCTGATCTGAAATGGAACACGTACATCAAGTCTGTTCCAGGGACGCTGGGAAAATGGTGGGATCCTTCTACCGCTCCAGAGGATAATTCACTACTGATGCAAGTTTCTATCTGTATAAAAGCCAAGTACGTCCACGGATGGAGTACTGCTGCAACATCTGGGCAGGAGCTGCTAAAAACAGCCTATCCTGCATTGGCAAAATAGACTTCGTGGTTTACTGGGGGATCCCTTTTTCTCTTCCCTGCAACCTCTCTCCCACAGAAGAAACTTAGCGAGCCTGTCTTTGTTTTATCGTAATTTCTATGGCAGGTGCTCGTCTGAGCTCCAATCCCTCGTCCCCCTTGCCAATCTTTCACGAGGAACACCGGTCTGGCTGAAACCACTTCCAATAATTTTCCCCACTCTTTATCTGTGCCTAAATCCAAACGTAGATTCCATTAGCAAAGCTTATTTCTTAGAACTGCACGCCAGTTGAACTCTTTGCCGCTTGCCTGTTTCCCACCTTACTACAACTTGGGCGTCTTCAAGTTCAACATAAACAAACTCCTGACAAACCGCCCCCTTAAGTAAGAGACTCTATCAAACCCCCCAATACTAATGATTACTACAATACTATCTCATTTACATCAGCGTCCCTGGCAACAGATTTGAGTACGTGTTCCATTTCTGATCAGGTGTAAAGGTCAAACCCAGAAGCTTGTCAAAACATAGAGCCTCCCCAAGACGAAATACGCAATAACCCTTATCCCTGAGTGACCTTCGGGCCTTGATAAGTGGTGACCCCCATGTAAAAAAAAGTTCTCATTTCAAGTCAAGCTGAACCAAAATGGGGCTGAAACAGCTCGCGATAACAGCGAAGTTTTTGTCCCAGGAACCACTTGTGAACGCATATTACAATGGTGGCTTTAGAAATTTCGTTAGCGTTAGTCGAAGCAAATCTATGCACAATATTTACAGAACTTGCTTCTGAATTAGGCGTAACGTGGACGACGATGTTCAACCATTTAAGAGCGATTGAAAAAAAATGATAAATGGGGGTATTCAGAATTGAGCGACAACAATAACAAAAAAAAAAAAACGTCCATTATTTAGTTCCATGTAACCTTCTTTTATGCAAAAAGAACGACCCGTTTCTAGACCGGATTGGACTTGACATGAAATGTGATGTCTTTATAATAAACGGCATCGCTTATCCATGTGGTTAGACGCTAATAAAGTTCCCCCACATTTCCATAAGCCATAATTATAAAAAAGAATATAATGTTGAGCGCTTGATGACCTGTGACAGATCTTATCCCTCAGTTTGTTTTTTAATGCTAACGAAATCATTACGAGGGAGTACTGTCAGCAAAAAGAAGAAATGCACGAAAAACTTCAACAACAAAACAAAGCATTGGTCAACAGAACAGGCCCAATTCTTCTCTACATGAATGCCCAACCGCAGATTATCATGTAGAAGATAAACTAATTGTGCTACGACACTCTGTCTTCTCGGCCACACTTTCCAGACTTCTCACCTCATTTATCAAAGCAGAGATAGCGAGAAGGATAAAATAATATTTTTAAAGACCATTTCTCATAATTGGTACCCTACTTAACAAATTTTTACAGTCCTGTATATATATATATATATATATATATATATATATATATATATTGATATGTAGTTTGCTTGAAGCATTGTGTGGGATAGGTATGTAGTAGAGATTTAGAAGGCTGTCACAATGCGAGGAAGGAATTATAGTCGTTGCTGTTAAGAGAAGACGAGAACAAGTGGCGATTTACAAATCAATAAGTACATACATATATTTTATATGTACACATATTTATCCAGTTGCATTGGTAAAATGTCTTACGTGTTATGTCTGCGACATATTCCATTATTAATTTCGGAAAATTTACCTTTTCAAATGGTTGACGTAACAGGTCGATTCAAAGCGTTTAATCTCTAATTCTCTCTATTTCAGTTTGCATTTCTCCTCACACAACAACTCACATTTCCAACCCACTCTTTGTATTATTACAGGTCTGACTATTCTCTCTGTTTCAGTTTGTATTTCTCCTCACACAACCACTCATTTTTTCAAGTCTGTAATAATGAGAAAATCTGACTTTTTTAAAAATAACTTTTTTTTAGATTCATTTTTTTTAACTTCTTTCAGAATAGAAATCTCTAAAATTTAATAAGGAACATATTTCATATAGGTTTCATTGACAAATATTCAGTACATAACGAGACAATTTCAAAAGTAGTCCTCACCAGTCTTTGTTATTATTATTCTATTATTATTATTATTATTATTATTATTATTATTATTATTATTATTATTTCAAACATTTCGCGCGAGGACTAATATTCATATGCGTTAATATATATATATATATATATATATATATATATATATATACATACATAAGTATATATAAATATATATACATATATATACATATGTATATATCTATGAATACATATATGTATATGCGTGTGTGTGCGTGTGTGTGCGTGTGTGTGTGCGTGTGTGTGTGTGTGTGTGTGTGTGGTATACACACATATATACAAATGATTTATTAACCCAAAAATCTGGATTACAGTTTTTCATTTCTTGTTGAGGCAATTACGGAGCAAAGAATTCATTACACGTTATTCACCATTACTACTAATGTTAACTTTATCCGACAGCCCAGTATATCAGAGTACTGAATTCTCAACTATAGAACATATCTCTAGAGCATACACTATGTAAAAAAGAAATTAACATAGAAGCAATGCTAATAAAGAATAACTTAGAATATGCTATTTAAAAAATGATTTGATTGATATTTAGAATTATATAGACATTTATTTAGAATTCTATAGACATTTATGTAGAATTATATAGACATTTATGTAGAATTATATAGACATTTATTTAGAATTATATAGACATTTATTTAGAATTATATAAACAGGGAAATAGCAAGAAAAAGAAATACCTTAAATACATGACACATTAAGCGTAAGTAAATATGAATAGATTTTTCGATAAATAAATATCATCGAGTAACAAAATAGCCAGGCGAAAACAAATATACATTGACTGGCTTTTGTCCTCGACAGCCACCTTTCTTATTCCTTCCCCCAAAATAGATGACGTCAGAAATTTTGACTCGAGATTACCGATCATAATAATAATGACGAAGCAGATAATCCGTTCTGCTGCTGCTATTATTATTATTATTATTATTATTATTATTATTATTAGTAGTAGTAGTAGTAGTAGTAGTAGTAGTAGTAGTATTAGTATTATTATTGGTGGTGGTGGTGGTGATTGTGGAGATGGTGGTGGTGGTTCATTGCTGTGTGACTTAGGATATGAGAAGGAGACAACAAAAGATTAAGATTTGTTTGTAATGATGTCCTACTGGGGCGCAGCGTGTGGCTTACTAGAAAAAGGGTCTTCCTATGCACGGAATGCAGCGAGTCACCGTTTCTTTTCAGATCCACAAAATCTTTGTATGAGCACGCACAATCGAAATCCATTAGGGCTTATCAACATTATTATCATTTCTACAAACACTCAACTAAGAACAGTTTTATAAACACATTATTGATTTATGTTTCTACTATAATTTAAGTAGCAAAAAAACTCGCCGTTGTCCGGGATTTAATGAGGAAACTCTTCTCCACTTTTTAGCCCATAGCACCAAATTGAATATTTACTTACTTTTTTTTTAATATTTTATAATATGCAACTTTGACGTACTATATAATCTATAATTCTGTAGAATATAATACATTCAGATCAAAATTATATTCGGTAATTACACACAGTATCAAAGCAAGCATAAATAAAGACGATGTGTATTCCATTTTAGTCCCATATTAATATTTTGGTTTTAATTCACAACATTGTTATTTGAAACGCATGTATAAAATAAAGTACAGCGAACTACTGTGATGTTAAAAAACATGGATTTAACGTATGCAAACAATATATTCCATTAATCTTTTAATCACTTTCAAATAAACCTGCCAGGTAGGTTTACTGTGTTCCTGCCTTTCTGATATTAAAAAGGTAATTTAAGTTCGCTGATACACTGAAAACATGTGTTGTCTAAAATCGAATTCAGTTAATTTCATAGAAACATAAATAACCAATCATCACTTGATAAATATATTTATCATAGCTGTCTTCTCCTCTACAGAATGCCCGGCCTAACCCAAGAGATGTACAAGATCATACACCCCCCCACACACACATATATATATATATATATATATATATATATATATATATATAGTGTACGTATCAACACCAATATTGAAAATATTTTCTGTATATGAATTATATATACCCACAAAAAGGTACAGTGATAGCTGCAGTGACTTTATTCGTTTCCTGCCATGTGTCTACTTATCAAACCCAGCAGGGATTCGAGACTAAGGGATGAAGAGAGTGTTTGTTGGAGGATGCTGACTTGATGACGACAATAGTATAGGCAGTTGGAAAACAGATACCAAGTATGCTGTTCCACAAGCATGGTGATCTCAGAAATAAAAAAAATTGTTTGTTGACGGGGCAAATGATTGGGACCAGTCGATAACTTACAATCAACATCAATTTTTAATCTGTCAACATAGAAACAGTGCTCCGTGCAGAACCTTGCAGATATGAAACGGTACATCAACATTACGAGATAGATAACTATTTTAAAAATGAAGTCGTGTGTCATAGTGAAATACTTTTTGGTACAGTAAAATGAACCAATAATTTTTTCAATAATTGTAGCAACAGATTGGATGTAAGTCTTCCATTAAACGTTTAGAGAGATCGTCACTCCGAGAATCTTAAGAAGTGCGGCTGTCCTAAAGACAGAGCAGTTCATCTAAACCGGTAGAACTAAGCATCCGATCTTTAGTGATGAAAAGTGTATTTTTTAATGTAAAATGTAACAAGCACTTTTCTCGATTTTTCTTTCACATATACAGTTATGAGGTTCTATGGTAAAAAACATCGCTAATAAACAAAACAACGTTGCTAATACAAAATATTGTTAATAAACCAACAAATAAACTGAGATTAAAATTTGTCGTATATATAAATTGAAATTTCAGTTTGTTATCTTCTGTATTTACACACACATGTAAAAGCACTGACACACACACACACACATGCACACATTCGTGAAATCCGAAACCAAAACTTATGAAGAATTCTTCGTAAAATTATTTATTACAAGAAATGGAAGCTCATAGCAATTAAACGACAGCCACTCAAATGTACGCGTGGCACACAAAGTAAATAACACACACGTTATCCTATTAAAATATAGATTTTTAAAACACATTTTTATAGATGCATTCAGCATTAAATTCTTTCAAAAATAGTCGTTCAATCAAACTACCAAACATATCTGTTATAATGTTTTCAATAATTAACTTAAACAAATCATTTAGGATTTCATAAATATTGTCACAAACTAGTTATATTATTAATGGTATGTAAAATAAAAAAGCAATTAATTTGGAAGCAGACAAAGTTTATGTATGAAGTTGGTAAGAAAATTTTACTGGCATCTGAAGTCTAATTCCAAAATTTTAACTGAAAATTATGTAGCGAAATGAACATATTACAATCGACCCATGTTCATATCGCATATACATAGATGGTATGTGCTTGTATTATTACTTAATTAAATAGAACTTACGGCATAACGGACGTGCTTACAAAATACGGCAAAAAACCCTTTCTGAATTAATACTCAAAACACTACAATTGATGCTATTTTATATCTCAGAATGAAAATACAAAAAATTCGCTTGACCGGAATGCAACTAACTACCTTTGGCGGAATGCAACTAACTACCTTTCAAAATTAAATTTCTTCAAAGAAATTTCTAATATTCAATTTAATAAGAAATGCAGAGTTTTAAATTCTTCTGCAAATTTTAACAAAAACTATTAAATAAAAAGCTGGCAAAAAGGGGGTCCTATAATAAATAGGGCATCCTTTTTGACAGCTTTTTATTTAATAGTTTTTGTTTTAATCTGAAATTGAAAAAAACAAACGCTCTTAACAAAACTCATTAGCAGGATTTGCAGCATTCTTATATAGATAGTGGCAGAATAGTTTCTTTTTTCATGCAAATTACTTTGTTAGTATCTTATTAAAATATTCTGAGAAATAAAAAAAATCTTCTTATATTAATTCGTTTCGTGTACCTTTGTATGTACGTTCTCGCCTCTGTTTAAGGTAGGCGGATTTATTTTCTGTTAATTTATTATTGATTGAAATAAAAATACCCAATATAGTTCATTTTGGAAAAAATGCAATTAAAAATAAATAATATAATTCCGACATTAAAGCAAACACACCTTCCCTTTATTTGTGAAGAACTCTAACATCTATGATATATATCTCACCTGTCTGTTTAAATGTATGTATGAATGTGTATGTATATTTGTATGTCTCTCAACGACTTTGGAGGGAGTCCACGGATTTTAACGAGTTCAGTATTTTTTTTTAGAACAACCCTGCGGACGAAAAATATCGATAAATAGGCAAACACATTAATTTCTTCACTCTCAACTGGAGATTTTCTACGGGGTGGAGTAGCAAAAAAAAGTTCCTTCATGACAATTTAGCCAACCACGCATGCACAAAAACGTTCTTTTTAAATTAGTTTAAATATAAAAGAAAACAACCTAATTCCGCTCACGCGAACATAAATCAGTCGGTATAGTCGCAGCGTCGTTATCTTAAGATTGAACGTTCGAGGCGAGATATCAGATATATTTTTTCAATGTTTCTAAAGTTTTAATATAAAAACATGGTTATTTATGCCATTTTTCGTTCGTTTTTTTTTTTAGCATTTTTTAATCACTTTGTTTTTTTTTGTTCATGTTTTTTTTCCGGGTTGTGTATGGTCCAGTCACTTATTTTGCATCACGTTCGATGTTTTTGTTTACCGATTAATATATATATATATATAAATATATATATATTTTATTTAAACAGGGTTATTGCGTTCGTTTATTCTTTATTTTCCATTTTGTTTTGATTTACCACCACCCACACCCAAACATCTTGGAAACGCCGACTACTCCCGCTAGTTTATAATAAAAACAGATTTACTTTTTCTCCTTTTATAATTTGTAAATATTTTGCAACATTATAACTGCCCATTATAAAACTCTTTTCTAGTTTTGAATTTATTAGCAAAAGTTCATTGGTTAAAATATTGACAGTGTTCGTAGCGATTTATATATAATAATTTTACTGAGTAAGATTTCAATATTTTATAACAAAGTAAGCTATTTTTTATATCCAATTATGTAAAGATTAAACCCTGTAACTTTAAAAATTCTATTTGAAAGAAGGCAGTAATATAATGTCATAGTGAAACAGTGAAATGAAAAATAAAAGTAAAATACAACAAGATAATGCTTTGAAAATTGCTGATTTTGCTAAAACAATGGCAAAGATGTTTAAAAGGATAAAAAGTAAATAAACGGGAGACAGATATGGTGAATGAGATACAAAAATAGAAACAAAAAAAGAAAGAGAAACATGTGTGTGTGAATGACAAAGAAATATAGTCGGCAGAAAAAAATTGAGAAGTAAAATAGAAACGGGAGGATGCAAAAATTTAACAGTGGTATGGAAAGAATCCGATAAAAACCGGAACTTTCAGTCACGGTCATTCGGTGCTTAGTATCCCGGATGTTAAACATAACTATTAAAATATCTTCATGAATAGAAATCAGGTTAAATTGGCGTCAACCGTCATTAAGTAGAATTAGGCCCCGTAATTTGTTTTATATTCATATATAATTAATCTTTCCGCTTTCCGGCGAGAGAGAAACGTCATGAGATGTAGGTAAATGTGGATTTAAAATGTTGCTCTTATGCGAAAGAGCGTTTCACTTTCACGTTTAGATATTTATAGCTGAAAATATTAAGATTATAAATAATTATTCATCTCGTCTTTTTTTTTTCCGGAAAGAAAACATGAAATCTATGATTTGAACGAAAACAGAATCTGTGAAAATTGTGGGTAAAATGAATATTGCACACCTCCAAATCTGTATAGAGCAGATAATTATAAAATAAAGTCGCGAGAACATTATTGTAATTAAATCCTCGCTTCAGGCCCTGCACAACGGACTCGGTGTCGTCATATATTTACTGAAACGGTTGTAAAATCTATTTTCAACTCATGCATTATCTAGATCATTATAGTAAATAGATCTTATACAATATGCATAGTATTTTCGGTTTTCATGATCTCAAAACTACAATAACTGCTTACAAATATACTGTAAGAAATATCTGACCTTATATATATATATATATATATATATATATATATATATATATATATATATATATATATATAAATATATATATATGTGTGTGTGTGTGTGTGTGTATAATAACAACGTCCAAACTGGTATCCCAAAAGAATTCTTTAAATTAGTAAAATATTCTTTCAAGTACCCTCACATATACGGCACGATTCTAAATAAAAACTCTATAAAATTACCCTTCTAAACTATGCCTGTAGCACAAACTATTATAAGCACTAATAATAAGAAAATAGAATCAGGTCAGAAAATAATTAATAGCAACCCTAGTCTAGCCCAACCAAACTGCAATTGTGACGACCTATCTAGCTGCCCACTGAAGAATTACTGTGTACACTCATACGTTATATATTCATGTACAGTAACAGAACTCCCGTCTAATACGACAACTAATAACCTGACAGCCCAAACCTATAGTACCAGTTACACCGGAGAGAATCCACATAACCCAATAAGCAATAGTACACAATCTGAACAACTGACCACAGAGCAGATAGGTATAAGCTCCACAAAACCTGAACATAGAAACTCAGGCCACCCCAGATAAATGATGAACCTCTAGATACACCACGCACAAGCCCTATAATACATACCTACATACGATTATCGTCCTTTCCGATAAACGCCAGAATTGCAAACCATTTACAATCATTCTCAAAAGAGAACCCTAAAACAAAAACTACCCTATCTAACCTAGTTAGAAATCTAAAACAAAGCAAAATAGACTTTACATTAGAATGAAAAATACTAAGACAATCCAAGGCATATAGCCCAGGATCTAAATACTGCATCCTATGTAACGCAGAGTCGACCTAGATTATAACGGCGACGAATAAATTAAACATCCTCAAGTCAAACAAGAGATAATTTGCAGTTGCAGGCATAACAGAATGTTCAAATATGTAAATGCAATTAACCCCACTGAAAATGAACCACCGGACATGAACTAGCTTATTGCGCTTCCTCGCTATCCATAAAATGCAACAATATCCATCACTAACCGTTTCCACTTGTATAGAACTATTGAACAACGCCCCAAACTAATTTTTTAACTATATATTATCTCCCGGGATCTGAAAAAATCGCCATAGAAAACATCAACTCTTTAATATAACATATTAGCACACCCTCTGAACACACAACCATTACATAATTTTAAATAAATTTCCAACCTAGAATAGCCTGCATCATGGCAATGCCTAATTAACAATATATCTGCCTTTATCATAAGCCCATAAACAAATTTGTCTAACAAACCCTACCCCCGTAAACATGTACACTTAATACCACCTGGTAAACTGCAACCAAATCACCAATTAGCGCATGATGCAACGAGAATATAACCTAAACAATATAAAATCCAGCACAATGAAAATATAGCTTAGAAACCCCCTCACAGGGCTAAAGGCTTAAAACCTAAATATAGAACTATCTAACTACCACTCCTAAACCCCACTGGTCAGCCCCCTCCCCCAATAAAAAATGATAGTATATCAGCGTATTAGATGTACACTAAGCCCTCCACCCCGTAGTATTTACATTAAAACTTTTAAATGTACCGAAAATATAACCTAAGAAAAGCTCCCCCGATTAAATCTAACAAACTCTCGTCACCCATATATACATATCCCCATCCCTATCCTACCCCCTCCGACTACCAACTAAACGTTCCATCTAGATGCTAATTTCTACTGATAATATAACCTAAATTTGAACACAGTTGAACTAGTCCAGTATTGGGTAATTTCTATCAAAAGAGCCTCCGTTGAGAAAATACAGTTTTTTTGCCAGCCAAATAAGGAGGAATAAGAATTCACCAAAGTAAAACATCCACGGACCCCCGCCCCCCAAAAAAATTTTTGGAGAAATATGGAAAGTTAAATGACTGCTATGAACTATACTTCTGGATCTCTTGGAGATTCAAACTACCACATAAAGTAGTTATGGCGACTCGATAGACCTGTACCTCGTGTTCATAAACGAGAAAGTATGTATTGAACTTTCTAGGCCTGACCTGTCTATATAAACATAAATTTGATGGCCTTTATAATCGAACTTCAAGAAATTTAAAGTTTTAAGGTGGACGCTTGAACTACCGTTCTTAGTGAAGCAATCCTTAAATTTAAACCCAAGGGTCTTTTGTTCACCGAACTCTTACGCTTTCCCGGCTTATTATACATCTATTTTTTTAATACGGATATATGTATGTGTATGCGTATATATATATATATATATATATATATATATATATATATATATATATATATATATATATAAATATATATTCTCTATTTTACTTTATTTTTTCCGAGTCCACTCACCCCTCACTCCTCAACCCCATGTCCTGCTATTCTACACCCCCACACTTTTCTGTATCCCTTTCTTTTACGCACCCCTAATGATTTAGCATTAACAGTATTTACATTATTATTATTGATAATAGTGGTGGTGATGTTAGAGGTAGTGGTAGAAGTATTGTCACTACTGCCTTTATTATTATCATTATTATTACTGCACTGTTTTAACGCTATTTCTATTGTTGTTATTATTATTAGTATTATTATTATTATTATTATTATTATTGCTGTTATCATAATTATTATTATTATAATCATCATGATAATTGATATCATTATTATCATCCCCCGTCATTGCTACCATAATGGCTACCATTATCTCCATCTTCACTGTTATTAACAGTAATTTTGAATGTAATCTTATCACAACTATTGCTAACATAATATTTAATGTTTAATTTTAATGTTTACTCTTAATTTTGCCTTTATTTTTATTTCATTTATTTTCTTTTATTTTTCTTAATAATATTTTTTTTCAATTTTACATCTAATTAATTTTCAACTTTATTATTACTACTATTATTATAATTGTCATTACTATTATCTTGCCTACTATTATAATTACCCTACTATTATTTGGTTTATTTTTACCACTCTCCTTTGTAGCTATGGTTTCCTTACTCCCCCATTTTAACATCAATATTTATACTTAACATTTTACATCTAGTTATACGCACTCATAGTCATTGCCACCCTAATCTCCGACTGCCCCATTATGATCATACTCCCTATATCATAACAGTAGAAACGTATAAATATATTGCCGCATATTACCTTTCAGTTTTACAACCTTACCTAATCCCCCCCCCAAATTAATCAAAATTACCCACTCCATAGAAAATAGTCAGCCACAAACCGTTAAAATAAATTACCAAACAGCAACAATACACCCCCTACTAAACCATAATAGATATACCCCTTAATCGCAATACTATGTTAAAGACCATATATATGCTTATATATCATACTATATATAAGCTTCTCCTTATTTATTTAGAATTCAATAAAGCTTCCCCCACATTCTATAATTCCTCTTAAGCTTTTTCATCCCTACTGAACCTTACGCTAGACCCCGCATCTCTCACATGCTACCTACCACCTTCACTACTCTTCTGATGAGACGCAATAGGCTTCGACATGCCCTTGGATAAAGAGTCCCTTCTATCCCCCTAATTTTGCCTTTTGCCTCTATTCCATTATTCAATAAATGGCCCATTCTATATCTACCTATATATAGTTTTTTGTCTTCATTTCATACTCTTGTTGTCCTATTGTATAAGCTCGATAATTATTGTTAAGCTTGGCATTATCCGGATAAGTCTCCTTTTGTGGAATTGATCTTTCTCTTTTCCTTTTACATTAGGCTATATATATATATATATATATATATATATATATATATATATATATATATATATATATATATATATATACATATATATATACATATATATATATATATATATATATATATATATATATATATATATATATACTAGAAGCCCGTAATGTTTTGAGCAATGGAATTGTCGTCCTGTTCTTTTTTGTTGGTATGGTTGTTTCAAAAAACGGAGTGTGTATTTAATTACGCGTGGAAAAGGCGTTTACTTTTTACTTTTGTAGGACTGACATTTGTTTTTTTTTTTTTTTTTTGCTGACATGTGTAACGAGATGCTTGAATAGTGAAGTGAATTGTTCGTTTGGACGGAAAAATTTTGTTCGTGTTGACGTGGTGTGTGCAGTTCTAGGAGTTTTCGCAAGTGAGTCTGCGGTAGCGTGTGTACATTGCCTGTACGGGCTCTTGTTGCGCATTCGTTCGTGTTGAACGGTGGGTGTGCAGTTGCAGCTGTCAACAAAACTTTCAGTTGTGATTTTATCAGTGTGCGTGGTGCATCTCAACTCGTATTGTTGATTCAACTTCTTCCTATGTCCTGTAATTGTTTCGTTGTTGTTGCATCTCCTGTGAGGGAGAGAATGTGTATAGGCCTATGTGATTTTGCTCCTCGCCTTTGTTGCAGGGTGATGTCAGGAAACAGTGAAAAATGTTTCTCGAGCTCGATTTTTTTTAAAATTCGGTATGAGGTCGACAGCTCCGTGTCTATTTTCTTTGTCGAGTTTGACGAGGGGGTTCGTCATTGTCGTTCGTCCGCTGCTGAAGCAATTATCTTTCAGTCATACTGCATTTGTGATTTGGTCCCTTGTCGTTTTTTTTTTACTATGTTGCTAAAAAAGAGATATGCCGCTTTGTAATCAAAAGGTATGAGTTCGTTTCGGGTCACCATTTTATAGGAGAGAAATGCACAACATTTCTCTCCTAATAATTACTTAAATAAACACAAGGGCAAACGACATTGCTTTTAACAAACAATAATAAAGGGTTTATTTGGAAAAGGCGAGATTGTATCTCAGACTGATGAGAAAGAAAGAACTTGTACATGTCTGTTTGGAGGTGTCGTCTGACATCAAACGGCATTCGTCAACAAGTAGCAATGGGAGGTGTGAGTGAGAGAGGTCGGTATAGGTCGCTTGCTGGCGTCTCTCTGGCGATAGCAGATGAGATCCCAAAGAGCAAAAATAGTCCCTAAGGGGACAGCTCAAATCAATGCGCCCTGCCAACCGATTAGTCAGTGTGGCCGAATCACTTTGTCACCGGACATTCATCCGCTTATATTAAATAGTTTGTTAACTGCTACACATTCAAATACTTCTAGAACAGGCAGATGGATGCAATATTTCGTCGATGGGACAGAAACTGGAGCTTAGAGGGCAGTTCAGGGCCTATCAATTTGGGTACTCTCTTTTGAACCCTGTCTAGGAGCGAAATACTTGTAGCAGATGCACCAGCTTTAATATGAAAACAATCATCTATACAGGGGCGAATGGTTGCCTAATAGATGTACAGGATACTTTCGGGCGATAGTAGCTTTCTAGCAGGGTAGAGCGAACCTACCTTCTTTGTAGCAGTCCTGACAATTGCTCTCAATGTAATTTTACAAACTAATGTTTCCTGCGAACGTTAGGCAGAGGAGTTTAAAAGAAAGACTTTCAAATACAGAGTATTTTGCCATTGCTATTGGTGGTAGAGAAGGTGTATTGTAATTATTGATGGAAACAATTATAGTTTGGCAGCATTGAATGTGACCATACATTTTCCCCATTCAACTCCAGATTTGAGGCCATCCTCTATTGTGTCTGCCATTTCGTTAGATATGTGTTCATTTGTGTTCCTGTCATGTCTGCTATAGACCGTGGTGTCATCATCATATATACCCATCTCACAGACAATTTTGTCAGGGAGGTCATTTATGAATATTAGGAATAATAAAAGTCCGGAGATAGACCCCCTGAGAAACCCCCGACTTTATATCATATTGTTTGGATATATGACCGTCGAGAACAACCTAGATTTTTCTCTTATCTAAGAAGGATTTAATTATGTTAAGTATTCGTCTAGTGATACCGTATGATCTGATTTTCTGAGCAGACCTTCATACCATACCCTGTCAAAAGCCTTAGATATATCTAGAGGTGCCGTTCTAGCCTCCTCCGCTTTGTCCAATGAATGGTATATACGTTCAGAGATTACAGCTAGCATGTCTGCTGTGGAACAGGATTGCCTAAATCCATATTTTTCGTCCGTCAGAAGTTTAAGCGATATTTCTACTATTCTAAAGAATTCCATAGGTATATTTTTTATGACGTTACTGTCAAAATGGGGAAAGTTAAACCAAACAGTGTTCTTCATTCTTAAACAGTTATTAAAGGGGTAGATTGGTTTGTTTTCTTGTGCAAACGTAGTTAATTCGGTTCGGGGGAGTTTGTCTTGGCTTAATTTTATTTTCTCAGAGTATCCTGAATTTAATACGGCAATATTAAAAAAAGGTAGAGTTTTGGTCGAACAATTTTTACTGTCGGCTGATAGCTTTGAAAGTTTGACTATTGATTTTATAATCGAATTAGGATAGTTTGAATGTTTATGGACATAGCAGAGAGTTATGTACGGTTTGTGGTAGGGGGCTAAATTGTTCTGAAATTTAGTTTAGAATGACGTCTAAAAAGTTTGATGTTTTCTTATCAGTGTCTATAGTTATGGTGAGACCGACGCTATTGAACAAAAAGAGTGTAACTTCTAAGTCGTATTATTATAATATTCCATAGATCGAACTCTAGTAAAAAGGAATGCGGTATTTATATACAGCCTTCTTTGAATAGATTGAAACACGAACTTGAGTTATTTCAAATAATATAGGCCGACTAATTTTGTCGACTTCTGCAGAGTTAGAAATATCATAAGAATACCAAAGTTATTGGGTGGGTCCTTCCATGTCCAAATTTATGTCAAATTGTAAGGTGTGTAATCCAGCTAAAAGGAGTAAGTTAATTTCTGCCGCATAATTGCATATTTTTGCAAACATAAGGCCCTTACTTAGGAGGATATGGGAAATTGATTGATAATAATTATCAATATCAGCATTTGCTTATCTTTAAAGAACCATTGTATAACTAAGTTTTATCATTGCAAAAGAGGAGGATACATTTTTCTAATAATTCGGATGCTTTTATCAAGTATGTTTACTTAATTCCACTAAATCTGAGATAGAGAGGCAGATCAATCTTATAGTAGGGTTACCATTAAAGTTGGGTTTGTGGTCATTGAGGGCAAACCTTGAAATTATTGGGGTTAGACTTTCTGTACACTTATGAATTTTTGATTGTTTTATATATACTTCAGGTCAAAGTTAATGCTATCTAAAGTGTTAGGTAATGTTATTTTATATGCTTTATTTAGCTTTTTATATGTGCGTTTTTTATAAGTAAGGTACTCGAGCTTATATTAGCTTTTTGTCTTATAAGCAGTAACGAATAAATTAGGGGTAATTTTAACTTTACTTTCAAAATGATTTATTTTCCTAGTAATTGCGTTAAAGGCGTATTTATGTTTTTTTCTTTTTAATTTGATCTTCTTTTATTACATTGGTTAGAGCGTTATCATAAATGTGATTTGGGGTGGGAGGAAGATATAAGACCAGAACATTTAGCAGCCTTTTTTCAATATTCTTTTTGTTCTCAACTGATGTTTATGAGGAGATTATTTACTATAAATTATGGGTAAATTAGTTCATCAGTAAGCGGTGTCATATTATTGTTTCTGTTTTGGTTCATTTCGTCGTGAAAAGCTCTCCATAACTTGAGTGCCATCAGATAAAATCGAAAGCTAAATCAAAACCTGAAATATTCTGGGTAAAATTATTCATCAAAAGAAATAGAAACGTCATAATAATTAAACGATTATGACTCGGAAGGAGAAAGATGGGAACGGGACACACAAAAAATACGTAAGCTATCGTCCTAATATATAGATAATTATTATGCGTCTCAATTAAAAAAAATCCAAGTAAACTGGAGCAATTAAATAAAGAAACACGAAACAATATATTGAATTCCCTATTTCGCTCTAATGCGAATGAGCGTTTTTTTTTAATTCCAGAATTCTAACATTTCATATTTCTATCAATAATACGTATATAGACACAAAGACATATATTCACCCCACACATACACACACACGCACACTCATATATATATATATATATATATATATATATATATATATATATATATATAGGGGTGTATGTGTGTCTGTGCGTGTCTCTGTATATGCATGTCAGAACGTGTCGATCTAAAAAAGTACAAAATGTACAGATGTTCTAAAACTCGTCGAATGCAAATATCTAAATTCCTTCTTTGGTTTGTCGGGTAACAAAGGGAAAGGGCTGAACTAAACGCATTGCGTCATCTAATTCATGGCAATTCCTTTTCCCGAAACACGATCACTCGAGGGTTACATAAAAGTCTCAAAAAGAAAATCGTACCTATTTTTTGCGAAATTCTTTTCAGAAACACCAGGAAAGAACGGCACCTCCTATCTATGCAAATAATAGTATGTCGTATCAGAGAGGCCAACATTGGACACAAAAGAGAAGAAAAACTTGGTGCATTTCGTACATGTTTTTGAGATTAAATCATAGTTTATTTTTCTGTATAAACTACTAATTGATCTAAAACCATATTATTTAAAAAATAATTCGTCCACAACGAGTATAAAGACAACATATATATTAGCTAAAATTAATACTTAAAATGAACACACTTGCCAAAGATTGGTGTTGGATCGATAAATTATTACGACAAAAAAGAGAAATTCTCTCGCTTACATCAGAAATATCGCTTATGTAATATGAGAACTAAAAGGAAAAAGGTACATAGTCGATAGTGACAAAGCTGCCGAAAATAAACTTATCATAAACTGTTTACTCTCCTTCTACTAATTTTATTAATACGTTATTGTACTATTTTGCTGTTTTATATCGTCTATTATATTATTTCAATATTATTGGTCCGTATCAATTCATGATGATAGTATTCTGTTTTCATAATACTTTTCTCCCAAGATATACTTTCTCCGAACGGTAGTGTAGTATGTAGGCCTCAAGCTTTGACAAGCTTCTGGGCTTGACCTTTAGCCCTGATCTAAAATGGAACACGTACATCAAATCTGTTGCCAAGGCCGCTGGAAAAATGGTGGGAGCTTTCTATCGATCCAGTAGATATCTCACTGCGGATGCAATTCTCTATTTATATTAGAGCCAGATAGGTCCAAGGATGGAGTACTGTTGCCACATCTGGGCAGGAGCTGCTAGAAAGGGCATGCCCTGCCTTGATAGAGTTCAAAATAGACTTCATAGCCTCATAGGGGATGCCTTTTTCTCTTCCCTATGATCTATGTCTCACAGAAGAGAGGTTGCGAGTTTGTCTCTGCTGTATCGTTATTTTCATGGAAAGTGTTCGACTGAGCTTCAGTCTATGGTCCCCCTTAGTCAAACTTTCACAATAAACACTTGTTTAGCTGAAAACACTATCAATAATACCCCAAAATCGTTATCTGTGCCTAAACCTAAACGTAGATTCCATGAACAAAGCGTATTTCTTAGAACTGCCCGCCTGTGGAATTTTCTTCTGTTTTCCTGCTTTCCAGCTGAATACAATATTGTTGTCTTCAAGTCTAACGTAAACAACTTCTTGATGAGCCGTTCCACTTGTTAACAATTTTACCGAATTTCCATTACTAACGATTACTATATTGTCCAACTTCTACTGCTCACTCTTTAACCCTTATCCTCGAGTGGCCTTTTGGCCTTGCTGAGTGGTTATTCCTATGTAAAAACAAAATATATGTAGGTCCATAATGATACCAACCCTCTGATATTGCACCCTCCTTATGACGGTGAGGTTTGTATAGTATGTATTCAATGGTCATTATATGATCTTTCATGAGAGTATAATTTATGAAATGTAGTAAAGAAAAAAGTAAATATCCATATATCTTGGGGAGAAGTGTATTACTCTGAAAGTACTTAACTCAGGACAAAAAATCTTATCCCATGTTTACACGTCAGGACAAAGAAAGGATTAATGTCATTCCATGCGTCTGGACGAGGAAAATGTGATTATAAGTCTGTAAGTTGAAATTTTATATTTACCGTACTTACACAGGTAGGGGTGAGATGCTCATTCGACTGAAAAGGTTAGTATTACTATGTTGAACTAATTTTATGTTTGTAGATGTTGCCAAGATCAAAAGACAAAAGTGGCGTTCGATAATGCGTTTGTTAATTCGCCTAACAAAAAAGCTGGTGATTTCACACAAAATGGCCACCCCCACTATGGAATCTGCTTGCACTTCTTTAAAAATAATATCCTAGCAAGTACACAACTCCAAGAGAGATTTCTTTCTGAATGTAGCACCTAATTTGAATGTATCTGTGTATTCGAAATTTTGTCAGTATTGCGATCCGCTGCCATCCCCAATCTTTATCTTTCAATCACTTTCTGAATGAAAATAAAAATTCCTACGGATTTGAAACGTCTGAATATGCAAATTTGAAACATTTTGTCGTATGCATTATAGTTAATAATCGCATGCCATTTCTGTTTTTTTTTGTTTTTACTTTACTAACTTGCCATACACAGTGTGCTGTATCATAGCTGTTCTAACAGATGACGTTTACCGTTATTAAGGGAATAACGCATGTCTTAACTCAAGTGTGCTTAGAATGTCTACATGATTTACTATTCTGCATTCTTCGTGTATTATACTTCGAGGTGTGTATTTCGCGTATACATTTTAATTTCTGTTATTTCGTAAATTTCTTTAAAACAATTGTTATGTGCGTCAGTCATTTAGCGTCCGCGCAACGGCCTTGTTATTTTCCCAGAGACTCGTCAAAATTTTGCTGCCGATTTATTTATTTTATTTTGCTTCTTTGGAGTTTATATTTTAGTAAAACTGATGTTATTTTATCATATATGTTTTGTATTTCTTTCTTTGCTTGGATATCGATCTGATAATTTGCAGGGTATCTTCTGCTCCAGGCTTTTATCATGCTCTTCAGAAAACATTTCTTAATTGTTCATTTCCCTTGTTTTGGAATATTCTAATTTAATTCATACTTTTGTTATTATTATTATTATTATTATTATTATTATTATTATTATTATTATTATTATAATTATTATTATTATCATTATTATTATTATTATTATTATTATTATTATTATTATTATTATTATTATTATTATTATTATTATTATTGTGGCTGGATAAAGAGGGAGTGAGAATTGTAAGAGAGGGTTCCAAGAGACGAAGGGAGTTGGAACAGGAAATGTAAAACAAAAAAAACGTGGACGGATGAGGAAAGAAGAGTAGTGTGGGAATGCTTTGTAAGAAGTTGAAGTACCAAAATCTGGTGGATATATCTGAAAAGTGAAGGAAGAATGGGAATGGAGAGGAAGAGGAGCTAGAATTGTCGCGAGTTTGGTATCCCAGTTAAAACAAATTAAAAATAGCAACCTACTTTCAGTGATTGCAAGAGAAGAGATTGAATGGAGGGTTAGGAATGAAATGAATAACGAAAGTAAAATTGATGAAACTAGCTCTGATGAAAGAACTGAGAGAGTAGAAGTGCAGAAGGGAAATGTAAACGATGATGGGAGGCGAACAAATAAGGAGGTATAGGCTCTTATGCTTAGGCGAAGTAATGAGAAAGAGTTTGAAGTATCTAAGGCAGATGAGATCATTGACTCTGAGACAATGGAGCCAATGAAAGGGGCAGATGTATGGAGAAGTGATGATGAAGTTCGAACTTTGACTTCTGCAGAAAAAGAAGTACTTCAGAAGTTAAGAGAGGTTCTTCTTAGAGACGATATCATATAGATTCTAAATATGAAGAGTAGTGATAGGCGGCAGGTGAAAAACGAGGAAAAATAATGCAATGTGTAATTTACAAACTCATAAGAAAGAACATCTATAACGGAACTTAACAGTCTTCTGTATGCAGCGTCATATGTTATTGTGAATCGTCTTGGCCTATTACAGAAGAAATAGGAAGAAATGAAGAATAAAAGTCCACACTGGCAGAGGTGGCTTAAAGAAAGTATTAAACGGTGACGGAAAGACATTGGTAGAATCGAGGAAATAAGAAAAGGAATTAAACTAGGACAGTAAGCCAAAGACGAGCTTGAAATGAGGTATAGATTGCTGGAAAAGGGAACGATGGACGTTCTAACAATGTTGAAAGAGAAGGTCCAGACTGATGGTATGAAAATTAGGCAATTTGTTGTGAAAAATGTTTCATTTCGGCAAAACAACATTTTCCGGAACAATCAGTCTTAGGTGTATAAAGAATTAAATGATAGAAAACAGGCGGGAAAAACAGCACTCCAAATGCAAACGATGCAAAGAAAGTTCTGGAGTGGGATTTGGTCTGTCGAAGGGCGATATAATAAGAAGGCTAGCCAGTTCGGAGGTGTCAGAGAAAGGATATCAGAAATGCAGCAGATGAAGAACGTTGAGATAACCATCGATCACGTTAAAGCTGGCATACCGAAGAATGACAAACTGGAAGGCACCTGGTCCAGATGGAGTGATGGGCTTCTGGTTTAAACAGTGTCCATGCCTTTATCCACATATAGCTGCTGCTCTACAAGGGGTTGTAGAGTCGGGAGATGTCCCTGATTGGCTTGTGAAGGGAAGAATAACACTGATTAGGAAATATCCTGCTAAAGGAACAGAGTCCAATAATTATAGACAAATTATATGTCTGCCATTGATGTGGAAACTGTTGACTGGAATACTTGCGGAGACACTTTATGAACATCTAGAGAATAATAGTGTTTTTCCTGACGCACAAAAGGTGTGCCGGAAAGGCTTGAGAGGTACTAAATAGAAACTACTTATTGATAAAGCAATAATGCAGGATGCGAAGAAGAACAACAAGAAGAGAAATTTGAGCGTAGCACAGATCGATTAGAGAAACTCTTATTACATGGTTCCACCATTCATGGATACGTGAAATACTAATGATGATGAAGGTTGCTGACAATGTAGAAGGGCTTTTGAAGACAAGTATGGCTCAATGGAAAACGGTGCTGACAGCAAACAGAGAGTAGATTGGGCTAGTTGGCATTAAATGTGGGGTATTTCAAGGAGATTCATTATCGCCACTCCTTTTTGTAATGATAATGATGCCACTGAAGAGAGAAAAACTGGAATATAACTTTTGATCTGGTGACAGACGCCTCAGCCATCTACTGTTTATGGATGATTTGAAAAGATTCGGTAGAAATGAAAAGGAAATTGAGAGACTGGTAGACCCTGTGGGGACATACTTCGAAGACATTGGGATAGAGTTTGGGATTAGTAAATTCGCGGTGCTAGTGATGAAAAGAGGAGTAAAGGTTCATTCGAATGGGATAGTGCTGCCAAATCGAGAAATCATGAAAGAAATAGAAGATGCAGGATATAAGTATTTAGGAGTGCTGGAGGGTGTAGGCATCATGAACAGAGAAATAAAAGAAAAAAATAGGAAGTAGTATCTTAGAAGAGTAAAACTGAGTGCAAAATCGAAACTGTATAGAGTAAACCTAATGATGGTAGTAAATGCATGGGCAGTCAGTGTTTTGAGATACAGTGCGGGAACTTTGGAATTGTCTGACAAGGATTTTCATGACAGCGATATCAAAACAAGAAAAGTTTTAGCAATGGTTGGTATATTTCAAATTCGAAGTAGCGTAGCAAGGCTGTATAAAAAGAGGAAAGATGGTGGGAGAGGATTGAAAAGTGTAAAAGATTGTGTTAGAACCGAGGTGATGTCGTTTAAGAACCATGTGGTTAGAAGTGAGGAGTGGATGCTTAAGGTTGTGGCCAATGAAGTGGATGTATGTGAGACTAAGGTTTATGTGAAACGTATGGATAGAGAAAGGGCAGATAAACTGGCTAGGAAGAAAATGCATGGAAGGTTCTTCCAGGATATAGGAGATGTGGCTGATGAAAGATCATGGCAATGACTTAGAGCTGGGTATCTGCCTTAGAGTACTGGAGCTTTTGTTTGTGCAGCCCAAGAGAAGGTATTAGAGAAACGATTACTAAAAAGGTGGTTCTAGGAGAGAAAGTTGTTGCAGAATGCCGGATTTGTGGTAAGACGTCAGAGTCAATTGCGCACCTTGCAGCAGGGTGTAGTGGACTGGCCCAGAAAGAGTACCTCAAAAGACACGATCGCATGGGACTCCGCATATATTGGGAGGTGTGTAAGAGGGTTGGGGTGAAGCATGCTGAAAATTGTTTGATGAAATGCCTGATGAAGTGAGAATAAGTGAGGATGGCAAGGTAGAGGTATGGTGGGACAAAAGTTTCATAACGTCCAAGCAACTAGAACATAATCGTCGTGATTTGGTCGTCATTGACAATGTTTAAAAAAAACTGGCAGATTGTAGACTTTTCAGTAGCCAGGACAGGAATGTGAGAGAGACGGAGGATGAGAAGTGGAGCAATTATGCTCCATTGGCCTCGGAGATAAGGGTTAAAACACAAATAATCCCGGTCGTAGTTTGTACACTTGGAGTACTATCGAGTTGTCTTGAAGGACAATTGAAAAAACTAAAATCCCCGATGTTTTAGGCGGTCTTCAAACCTCTGCAATTGTAGGTACCAACAACATCCTTAGGGAAACCTCTTTCCAGAGAGACGTTCATAAACGAAATCAGAATTTTTTTTATTTTCATCCGTTTTACTCGTTCTTTTTCTATTCTTGAAAATATTCAACATTACAACAACGTATTTCATTTTCCTCTGTCAGTTCTCTTATTGCCTTATTTTGCACTTCTACTTTTCATTATTAGTTTCTATAGTGTTACAGTAAGTGTCTAATTACCAATTTTATGCTAATAGGCGTATCGTAAAAAATTGCCATAGGCTACCAGCATATTTTCCTCTAAGATCCTCAGTACTTTCTCAAAATTCTAGTGGTTCCCCACACGGTTATATTCTGAAGCAAAACTTGCAATGGATCCTAATTTTTCCACCGATTTTGTCAAATAACTTTGTCATACTCCAAGAGACTTCAATCCCAACAGACATACCTCTTACATTCTTAAACATTCACAATATTGTTATCTCACTTTTCAAGTCTTTTCCATTTTTATATTCCTTTTTTCATTCATATTAGCATCATTAATGATTAGTGCCATGCGTTCATTTTCTCTAACAAGATTAAATATGAGCTTCTTGCGTCGATGGAATTTTCATATTGATATTCATATCTCATAATAATTTCACATTATCACCCTCCACCAACGCTTTCTGGTACATGGTCGTACTATTCACTCTTTTCTTATCTATATCCTAATTGGTTTTAATCGCAATATTTTCATTGTAGCACTTATAAACATTTTACACTAACTTTCCTCAACAATTGAGGATATATTGAACTCCTTACCTTTTTGCCCGCACAATCAACACAGTAGAGATTTAGTTGTTTTACCAATGTCTCCTGAACACCGTGTTTTATCTTGTTTACTTGATTTTGTAGATTCGTACTTTATTGACCATGCATTTTATTAAAGCACTTCTCTTTCGCGTTGTTTTTGCATCTCTTGCCTTAAAATCTCCCTCCTCTCAGTTATATATGTAAAGTTTCAGAATTGATGTTCTCTTATGCAGCATTGCACACCCATTAGTCCACGTCCCTCATCTTTCTATTCACATATAGCCTACCAGTTTTACTCCCCGGATGAAACGCTCCATTCATTATCATTGTTTGACTTGACTTCATTTTGAATAATATCCGCATATGAAGAAATGTATCTACTGCTCATATGTGTTTACTGCTAATATTGTGTTTTCCCCTATTCAGTTTTTAGCGAAAAGCCAACCGAGTTGTCTCTTGTAATTCACTGTGATTTCCTTAATTTCAGATTATTGTATATTATATAATTCCACAATTCGCAAATAATGCTTTCTTTTCCAATTCCCTTCATCATTTCCCCATACAAATAAGTTATTTCCTCACTTTCCACAATTTACCTCTTTTAAATGTCAGTCTACTACACTTCCTAGTGTCAAATTGCATGCTTATGTCATTATTAAACATGTAATGAGTCCCCACAAAGGTACTAAGATAGACGTAATTATTTGCATACAACTTGAAGTCGTCCATAAATAGTTTACCGGGTACTCCTTCTTTCTCTATTTATAACTTACATTTAACTTGCGTCAACAAGCTGTTATTGAACATAATCGTGTCTTCATATTAATTTCACGTAGATCCTATTTTAATGTCATTGACACTTCAATTTGTTTCAAATACTTTTAAAAGAAGCTCACAAATACACCGCTATTCCAAATATAACCATTAATCTTTAATCCTGTGAACCTAGAGCATATGCTTTGCGATAATTTATTTATGATATGGATAGACGTGTCCGTCTTCTCTTACAACCCTGAAGTATTATTTTAGCAATTGAAATTGATCTTTGATTTCTCTACTTCTTACCTACATTATTTCCTTTCCTCGGTTAAGGTATTTTGCTGATATTGATAAATCTGACAAAATGCCTGCCAGTTATTTTCACACCAATAAAATATATGATGGGATGGTAGTTATTGCTCGCAGTGCACTTTGATGCAGCTTTCTGGCAGAGCACTGTTCGTCTATGTGTGATCTATTTAAGAATTACCTCTCCGGTGTAACTTTCTTCAATTTGAGATGTAATCATTGGTAAAGATTATTTATTGAATACCTCTCAACACAATGTAGTCTATTGAGTAATTTTTCTGCATTGATTGCAAACAACCTATTCTTTGAAAAATAATCAATTTTCGAGTCATATCTCCCCACCTTTGCAATTTGTCCTATGCTTCCTTGCTGTATTCTTCTTGTTCTTCTTCTTCTTCTTCTTCTTCTTCTACTTCTTCTTCTTCTTCTTGTTGTTGTTGTTGTTGTCATCATTATTATTATTATTATTATTATTATTGTTGTTATTATTATTAATGTTATTATTATTATTATTAGTAGTAGTAATGTTATTATTATTATTATTATTATTATTATTATTATTATTATTATTATTATTATTATTATTGGTCTCCCGACAAAAAAGAGTGGACCGCTAAATTCACCTTCATTAGTCCCTCTCTCCGCAATTTTCTAAATAACTAGGCATTGGAATATTTTTAAAATTTGCACAAACATTAAACATGGTATGAGTAAAAAAGTAGCAGAACAGATTTTTCCAGAAAACACCCGTTGCCTCTGTATCTGTCTAAGCGTACTGGAGTTTTCTTTTCTTTTGTGCAGCACAAAAGCAAGCATTAGGGAAACGATTTTTCAAAAAGGTGGTTCTAGAAGAGGAAGTTGCTGCAGAATGCCGGGTTTGTGGTAAGACATCAGAGTCAATTGCGCATCTTGCAGTTGGGTGTAATGTACTGACCCAGAGAGAGTATCGCAAAAGATACGATCGCATGGGACTCCGAATATATTGGGAGGTGTGTAAAAGGGTTGGGTTGTAGTGTGCTGGAAAATGGTTTGAGGATATGCCTGATGATGTGAGAATAAGTGAGGATGGCAAGGCAGAGGTATGGTGGGACAAAAGTGTCATAACGACCAAGCAATTTGAACATAATCGTCCGTATTTGGTCGTCATTTACAAGGACTCAAAAATCGTGCAGATTGTACACTTTTCAATAACCTGGGCAGGTATGGGAGAGAAGAAAGAGAATGAGAAGTGGAGCAATTATGGTCCATTGGCCTTGGAGTTAAGACGTATACACGCGGTTAAAACACAAATAATCCCGGTCGAAGTTGGTACACTAGGAGTAGTATCATGTCGTCTTGGGTGACAATTGAAAAAACTTCAAATCCCCAATGGTTTAGGCGACTTTCAGACCTCTGCAATTGTAGGTATCACCAACACCCTTAA